>NW_007734852.1:48737-74836 GCF_000696425.1 Galeopterus variegatus
GCTACCACCATCCAGTTTGCAGATGGCCTGTTGTGGGACTCTTCAGAAATCATCATTGTGTGAGCCAATTCCCATAATAAATCCCTTCTCGTGTATTTATATTCATATCCTATTGATTCTATCTCTCTGAAGAACCCTGACTAATACAGGTGAAAACAAAGATTTTAGTTTTATATTGAATAAAAAGTGCCATAAGGACATTCTACTGTACACAAGGTTCTCCCCTACTTAAAGTATCAAAACTCATAAACTCATGCATATATTCATTATGGGCAATATTTTCCCCTCTTATTCAGTGCTGTGTGCTTTTTAAATTCTGTTTTCATAGTGTGACAGAGACATTGACCACATGCTAAATCCTAAATGGTGGGAGTCTACAGCCATGTCCACACATAGACACTGATTGAGCAGAGGCCAAGCAAGAAGAGATGGATGGTGCTGAAGGGCCAGAGTCAGTCAGCAGGGATTTCCCTTTCCCTAAGAAACCAGGCACCCAGAAGAGAGTAAAAGGAAAGGAAAGAAGCTAGAAGCACACCTGCATTTGTTCTACACCCCCTTGAGCAAAGGCAGTGTGGAACCACAGTAAGGTTCAATAGACTGATGATCAATGGAGAGGGCCAGAGTCAGTCAGCAGGGGTTTCCCTTTCCCTAAGGAACCAGGCACCCAGAAGAGAGTAAAAGGAAAGGAAAGAAGCTAGAAGCACACCTGCATTTGTTCTAAACCCCCTTGAGCAAAGGCAGTGTGGAACCACAGTAAGGTTCAATAGACTGATGATCAATGGAAATCATGAAACAAATTCCTAGTCCTAGAATCTCCGGTCCCTGGCTTCTGTGCATAAGGCAGCCTCCTGATTTTCAACTTTTCTTACACATAAAACAGAAAACTTGGGCAATAATAACTCCTAAAGACCATGAAGTATGTAAGAGGCATTATGCAAGCTCTTGGTGGATATTAATTCATTTAAATGTACAACCACCTCTGGTAATTCCTGTTATTGCCCCCATTTTACCCATGTATGGTGAAGATGTGCTAGAAATAGGATTCAAGCCCATCTTCATTTAAGTCCAAAATTCACATGCTTAACCATCATATTACACTATCTCCAAAACTGTAGGATTTAATAGAACTTGTAAAGCAGCCTGAATGTATATTGAGTGACATAACAAAGAGACTCAGTAGTATTCTTTTGGGGAGGGAGTCACCTTCCACTCAGTACACTAGGTTTATATAAATTGCATCAAACACACTAAGTGCAATAGAGGAATATGTACAGCCCACAGCTGCACTCAACAGCATCTGACTACCTCTGAGACAAAGAGTGAGCTTTCAGTCTCTAGCAATAAGGCTTATCTGTAAGTGAAGTCTTCAAAGTCCACTTTACCTTCTGAAAAGACCAATATCCTTTCAGAAATCAAGACAATCTTCACTGTTCTACTCTATCGCAAAGAGGGAAGGATAAGCACATACGTCTATATCTCAGGCAATCCCCACATAGAAGATGTGGCATTTAAATGAAAATGTATAGAGACAGAATGGATATTATCAGTCATTGAGCCTAAGCTTTAGAAAAAAAGGGGACAACCTGAGATTGATGTAAGTTTTAAACATTTATACAAGAATCAGTTTCTGCTTCTTTTCCAGAAATCTCTTTTGACCAAATTACAGATGATGCCCAGTTATATCATAAGTGTAAAAGGAAGGAGGAGGATAAAAGATGAATTGAAAACTGAGAAGTCTTCTATAAATTTTTGCCTAGATTTCTGGCTCCTGTGTCATCTTAGTTAAACTATGTCTTTTCTTGGGACCTCATTTTTATTTATACAATGAGAAGATTAGACTAGATTATTTCTAAAATCTTTTCCGTTTGTGCTAAAGGCAGGTGCTACATTCATGTGTTAAACAAATGCACCACTAAATCTGTGGTTACTAAAGGCTGCTCATGTACAGTGATTTATTGATTCATTTAATCAACAAATATTTAAGTGCCTATTGTGTCCCAGAAACACTTTTATATGATCAGAATACATCAGAGAACAGAACAGACAATTTATGCTTTATTTTATGTGACTGTGACCTTTACTTTAAAGGAATGCACAGAAAGAAGAATCCATGTACAATACTTTGGGTAATTAAAATGTATCCAGTAAACGGGATGCCTCCCAAAGTAGCTGGAACATTTTATTTCAGGAAACTGATTTTAAGCATAGTGCTCCTCAAACTCCGACAAATGCCGTGTTAAGAGAGTCATGCTGTAATGTGTACTTTCATCAGGCATAAAACTCTGGTCCAATTCCCTTTTATCAGTAGTGTTTGAGTCAGCTGTCTTATTTGTCATATTTAACCAGAGGGCACTGTCTTATTTGTAGTGACTTCCTTGTACACTGACTGGCTCCGGAGTCATCTCTACCAGGGTCACCTAAAGTCCTTTGCTTTTCCACTCTTATGGGTTTGGTCAAAGGTTTTCCTGAAACTTTAGCAGTTCTCCTTTAAAACAATTTGTTGTTAACACTTATTACATGGAGAAATCATCCACATTAGTCACTAGCTATCATTTACAAAGGGAGACTTCTATAGAAAAGAAATAACATATGCTCTGTCCAAGAGATCTTCTTTTCCTTGATTCTCAGGGATCTGCCATCAAGAAGCACAGTCAATAACTCCCTTTAAACTTAGTAGTAGGCAATATTGTGATGGAAAGAAAGGCTATGCGACTACCACTTCTACGTTGCATAACTGATGGCAGGGCATTCAATCTGTGAGTCTCAGATTCTGGTGGAAAAATAATATGCCACTCAGAGTGTTGTTAGGAGAATTAAATCAGATAATATGCAAATGCCTAGCACCTATTACCAAGTGTTACATAGACCATACACCCATCACCAGAGACAAGGAAGGATACCAGAACACCAAATCGAACAGCCAGATACAAAGTTATATAAGAATGCTCAAATAGGACAGTTTTTAATGATGGAGTTATCTGACTTTTAAATTTATATCTGTGGACTCTAATTTTCAGCACAATAAATGCCAGTTTTTGTCCTCAACCTTCCCTAATACCCTACCAAGGTTCTATGATGAAATCAGCTGTTTATCCAGATAGATGATTCTAATTTCCTGGTTTTAGGAGCCCTTACCTCATTTGCCAACTCACTCACCAATGAATCAAAAAAAGCAATCCTAGCAGAGGAAATTCCAAAAACTGGGTTCAACCTATAGATTTAACCACTTTACTATCAGCATGACATTAGGCATGTCAATCTGTCTACACGCAAACTTTTTCAGCTGGAAAAGTGGTAATTCATAATAGATTTACCAATCTTTGCAGGTTTTATGTCAAGATCAAAAAGTCACTAGAAGAGAGGATTTTAATATTCCCAACACAAAGAAATGATAAATGTTTGAGGTGATAGAATGCTAATTACATTGATTTGATCATCAAGCATTGTATACATGTATTAAAATATTACACAGTACCCCATAAATATGTACAATTATTATGTGTCAATGAAAAATAATCATTAAAAAAGAACAGTATATTTAATCACATCAATAATTGAATTATAACTGGTCAACCTTTTCTTAATATTTCTTCTGAAAACTGGTTTGCTCTTAAGAAACTGTGCCTTATAGTTTCCTGTACCAATATATTTCAAGACTCATAATGTAAAACTCACCTATAAGATTTCTAAAAGTTCACCTTAATAAATTTAGATAATCTCAATTTTAAAAAAATCAAAAACTTATACTGTTAAGCTTTGTAAATTTGAGTATTTTATAAATATAAGTAATATTATTTCTATGACTAGTATATTTGAATATATTCAAATAACTTAAAAATAGTTTTTGATTATATACCAAACTGTACCTTATGGAGAAAGTAAAACTTGAAAGCAGTGAAAAAACAGCCCGTCTTTTTCTGTCTTGACCCTAAAAAGACAGGAAATAACACTGTTATGAGAACTAAACCTATGGAGGAAGATGCCAGCCCCACCCCCAATAAAATGCAAATTAGCAATTTTGTTGCACAGAGCATTATTTTTTAAATACAGCAATTCACACCTTCTCTTTAACTTCTTCTGCTTTTCACGCTAGCAGTTTGTAGTTTCTGGTTTGCAAAGAGAGATGGTTCATTTGTGAAACATGACAACCAATTCCAGTGTTAGTATGAGAGAGTGACAAATATTGTTGGTGGATAATTCAGATAGCACTTCTCTTTTAAACATCCTAGATTCTCCAGATTCTTTTCCAGACCAAATGTGTCTATTTTATGTTTTGGTTGTTTGTTTGTTTTCTAATGAAAACCTAATTGGATATTGCTATAGGTTAAGTGTGTCCCTAAAAAGTTCATGTATTGTAAACTTAACCTCCATTGTAACAGTGTGAAGAGGGTGGGAAATCCAATTATGGTATGTGAAAGGTGGGGCCTTTAGGAGGGGATTAAATTGTGAAGAATGGACCCTCATGAATGGAGTGATCCGTTTTGAAGGCTTTAAAAGAAAAACAAGTGAGAAGGTTAACTCACTCTTGTTCAGCCATTCTTGCCAGGTGACACCCTGGTTGCCATGGGACCCCTCAGAAGAAAGCCCTCACCAAATATGTTTCCCGAACCTTGGGTTCCCCAGCCTCCAAAGCTGTAAGAAATAAATTTAGTTTTCTTATAAATTTCCCAGTTTCAGGTATTCTGTTATAAGCAACAGAAACGGACTAATACAAATATTGAGTAAGATAAACTAAATGCTTTTAAGGGTATATTTAATGTATAATTAACTGATTACTAAACATCTCTGAAAATATAATGAGAGGGAGAAGAATGTATTCCCCAAAAATCCTCTCTGAAAGTGTCATAAGTGTGGTTGAACAAAATGTCACTGATGAGAGAAGGAAGGGTTGAGGTTACAAGACCCTTTCCTATGACCTCTTCAAAGCCCTGTGCCAAAGGGGCATGAAAGTGGACCCTAAACTACCTTGTAAAGAAGCCATTAACCGCAGGTATTGTTTGAATAAGTTGGTTGTATTGGTTTTCTATCATTGCTGCAACAAATTACCACAAACTTAGTGGCTTAAAATCACACAAATATATTCTTTTACAGTTTTAAAGGTCAAAAGTCTGAAATTAGTCTCACTGGGCTAAAATCAAGATATCAGCATGATTATATTCCTTGTGGAGGTTTAGGGGAGAGTCCAGTTCCTTGACCTTTCTAATTTCTAGGGGCCTCCTGCATGCTTTGTCTTGTGGCCCCTTTCTCAAACCACTCTGACCTCTACTCCCATGGTCCTGCCTCTTTTTCTCATTGGAACCTTGTCATTCCATCTTATAAGGACCCTTGTGATTATATTGGACCTACCAGATAATCCAGGATAATGTGGCCATCCCATAGTTCTTAATTTATTCACCTCTGTAGAATACGTTTTACCGTGTAAGGTAACAAATTCAAAGATTTCATGGATTAGGAGGAGGATATCCTTGGGGGAACCATTATTCTTTCTACCATACTGGGTTTGCAATTCTGGAGTAAAAAGTACATGAATTCATACCCTGAATCCACGATGTTATTAACTGTAGGACTTCTAGAAGGTTGCTTAAGTGGTAACCTGCTTCCAAATCCATAAAATGGTCATCATAGTTATATCCAACTGTACAGTGGTTGTGAGAATCAAAGAGGCAGCAAAGCTAGTTGGATAACACCTAACACAATGACTACATGTTATTTACTAGATTGGCATTTCTCAAACTTGAGTGACTTATGACACCCTTTCAAGGTGAAAACATTGTCTCTTCAGTATTGATGAAATGTTTAAATTATGTTGTTATTTAAATAGATGAAACATTAAACTGGGTAAACTCCTTTTGTTTGTAGCTCTCATACAAATGTAGAAAACAAATTCACAAGGCAAATTAAAAAAAATTAATCTCTGCTTATAAACTGAATTACGTACTTGCTGCTATGCCATTGGACCTTTTCAGTTAGTCATCCTTATTTACTCTAGCTTTATGAAGCCTGAAAGCTCCCACCATCTTTCAATATTCAGACTATTGGGAAACCTTCGTTAGTATGATGGGCAGCCACGTTATCCTCCAGGCTTCATGTGTTGTAAACCTGATTACAAACATTAAATGAAATACAAGTGCCTACCTCATATGGCAGTATTCAACTCTAAGATCATCTAGTACTGCATTATCCAGTACAACAGCCACTAGCTGCATGTGAATATTTAAGTTTAAGTTCATATAAAATAAAATAAAAGTCCCAGTTCATCAGTCACAGTAGTGCCATTTTTAAATTTAATAGACACATGTGGCTGGGGCTAACACATTGGACAGCATAAAATAAAACATTTTCATTATCATGGAAAGTTGTATTGGACAGCACTGGTTTAGAATATAATAATATTTATCTTTTTAGGTTATCATTAAAATAAGCATACAATATTTAAAAATTCTTATAGAGCATTCTGTACCCTTAGAAGACATTCATAAACCCTCAAAGGTTGAAAGACTGCTGTTGAGGCAACACTATACTAGATGGTAAGCCATGAGAAAAAGAATTACCCCTATCTCCTTAACTGCTTTTCCCTAGTACTTAGTGCATAATAAACACATGTTGAAAGACTGAATCCCCAATTTAAAAAGCAAGCTGTGTATATAAGCTATGTTTTAAAACTAAAAATTTCTAGAATAAAAGATGGAATAAACCTACTATGGATAGGAGAACATGTACATCTTTTGTTTATCAAAATTTACATTAATCTATTTAAGATAAATTCCTTTTACATAGCTCATCATTTCACCAGTGTGTTTATTATAAATAATCCTAAACATGAAGTCCAAAGGTCTGCCCTCTTGAGTAACTAAACCTCTCCAAACTCCACTCTTCTTATTTGTGACGTTGTCTTTCTATCATTGCTAAAAGAGACTACACAGGAAATCATTGTGTAAATTGAAAGCAAATCAAATTTTTATTATTGGTATGCTATGAATAATGATCATCAATTATGAGGTTAAGATTATTTTGATTTCTTATTCTTACTGAATGGGCACTGTCACAATGAACTTCATGGAATCTAGGACAGCATCAAGGGTACAAAATACATGTTTGTTATTGATACTAATATCTTCACATATCTACTAGCCTCAATGTAGAGAATATATGTGTTTCTGCAAAGTTATATACAAATTGAAATTTCAAAAATAGAATCCTTCCTTAATTAAACTAGGGCATTTTCTATGTGAAGGAATCCTAACCCCTTTTGTAGTTGTAGTTGTTGTTTTGTTTTCACATAGTGAAATCATTATGCAATTTGAAAAATTATCCCCATGCTGTTTGTGTTGTAAATTTGTTTTTTTAAAAAAATCTTTTTATTTCAATAATTATATTAACAGTAAACATTTCATCTTCATCTTATCATATAAGCTTCACATGTTGGCATTTAAAAATTCTTTAATTTTTAACTCTGAGAGATTATTGATGTCCTTGCTGGAGAAATGAAATAAGCTTATCAATGATGAAGAAGAGGCATGCATTCTACTTTATGGAAAGCAAGGTGTTCTATTACTTGGCTGTTTGATTTGTAAGAATTACAGATTTTATTGGAAGTCCAATGAAAGTGCCTGGTGAAATATAATGGAATACATATATTTCTCTTGAGAATACTCCAATATAATATACTTGTATTTTTTTTATTTGAACAGAACAGCCTAAAACTGTATGCTATCAAAATGCAAATGTGACATCATTTTGCCAGGAACATACTCTCCCCAGCAGGAAATATAGACCACAATAATTTAATTCATGCTGGAAAACATGCTTTCCATTAGCACAAATTTACTTTCAAATACAGAATAAAGTGTTGATTTAGAAGTAACTTCGGTCCTATCTTTTGAAAGATTCAGTTTTTCTTATTTAGAGTGCAAGTACTGCTAAAAAGTACATAAGAAATAGCTATATTTCACCTAACCACATCAATTTTGACCGGACCAATTTGATGTGAATTACCTTGAAAGAGTGGTAAAGTGAGCATGACTATGGACAATAAACGTGGAGTATATAAATATTTTTGTGAACCAAGGACACGTAAAGAGCTGGTACATGTTTCACTCATCTGGGAACCTAGAGGAATACTGATGTCTCTGAACAAATTGATATACGTAAAGCAGTTAACTGGCTGCTATGGGAACTCAAATGGATTTTTAAAAAGGAAGAAAAAAGAAAAACAAAGTCTGCTTGTCTACTTTATAGTTTTCTTCTGAAAATATAATTTGAATGAACTTCAAATCTTTCATGTTTTCATAACTCATTACTTTCTCACATGCTGATGTTTCTAAATGAAATGCTCTCCCCCCCCCATCCATTCCCCCTCCTCTGTTTTTGACATCAACTAAATTACATTCTTTATTTCAAGCCTGAGCATTTTGTGAAGTTTTCTCTAACACTAGTAATCAACGAATCTGGTTTATGAGCATTTTTTCAGGTGCATCAATTTTCTCAAAAATTTGTCAGACAAATGTTTTTATCTTCTACAGTTTGTATATCAACCACCTATTTTATTGAATGACTGTGTATCAAAGACTTTCAGAGATTCACAAGAAGCTGCTTTTCATTAACAAAATGCTATGAATTGACTTTCTGTAGCAATAAAGGAAACAGTTGAAGTTTGGAATTTGAGTTTCATATTTGCAGTAAAGCCAATATTGTGATGTTTTATAATTTTCTTTATTAGCAGATCAATTTAAAAGTTAGAAGAACATTAAAAAAGGACCAAAATGCAGTTATAAGTTCCTCTTATAGTAATAGCAATCTGTCCAGTTTGTACTGGTAAGTTCTTTTAGGCTTGGATTAACTATATAGTCCAGAAAAACTTTCTAAAGACACAAAAGATGTCATGCTAAATTTTACTATTCTTCCAAATTTCATGTGGTAAATAATCAAAACAGTACCTTTCTGCAATACTTAAAAAGAGAAATAGTGGCAGTCCCAAGATGACTGATTTTATATCAACTTTAATTCTTCTGGATGTAAATGATTTATCCCTATAGCCGTGGTGTTTGAAGTTGCTACAAGAGAAAAGCAGTTATTTAGACTATGCCATTAATGCTCCTATTTTCACAAATGTGCTTTCAGATTTATCCTTATATATTAATAATATTAGGATACTTTAAATCAGAGTTTTAATTATACTTTCCAAAAAAAGCAATAAATTTGTGAGCATACTTAAAGCTGTCGTAAGTAATTGAAGCTAAAACTTATTCTTCAAAATAAATGATCCAAGTAAATTAGTGTTGCTGAGGCCTTGATTTAATAACACGGAATTTTTTTAATCATTCATTTGCTAATGAAAGAAATGTTGCAATCTTTCATGAGGGTACCCCTGGGTTCTAGTTTATTTCCTTATTTTAATAAGACAGGATATATTTTTCATGGAATATTATTTAAAATGGCTTTATGATCAACGTACATTTATTAAATATTTACTGAGAGCATGTCAAGCACAAGATTCATCACTCAAGCTTCACCAAACTATGTTTTGTAGATTGAATTTATTGCAAATTCCTGGGCAGATGGCTTCATAATGTTCCCAGTTTCCTAGGGCCCAATCTAATCCCATCTCCTCAAGTAGTACCAGGTGGCTTTAACTACTATACTCCTTCCCAAGCAAACTTGGGTGGTAGTATATCCTATGATACCTCTCAGTTTTCTTGTATTTATTCATTAATTCACTTATACATTCATTCAATAATTATTGAATATTACCATGTGTTTGACACTATGTGTTTGGCATGGAATATGTTACCTGCTTTAAAGTGTTACATGATAAATTTTCACTGACAAATTTAGCAACATGATAAATGCATATACTAGGTATCTTTACAGCAGTAACAATCTCAAACATTTATTTCTCATTCATACTACATGTCAGCAGCTATGAGTTGGCTGCTGCAGGTCTATGTGAATTCCCATTCCAGAACCCAGGTTAAACATACAGTCCCTATTTAGGACCTAACATTCTCATGGCAGAAGAAAAAGAGCAGGAGTTAATTGTGTAGTGAGTGGCTTTTAAGATTTCTGCCTGAACGTGATACACAGCTGATTCTTATCATTTGTGTTAGTAATGTTCTATAAAGGCTGTAATATACATATTAATTGCCTTAATTGTGATGCTATGAACAACCAAGTTGGAAAACTAATATCCTTTCACAGAAATTCTTATATTTCCAGAACTTCTTGCCTAGGTAAGTGGCATCAAATGTCAGCTGATTACAAAATGCACAAGTAATTGGCCCAGATGCATTTGTAATGATCAAATATCCTACAATAAGGACAGCATGTAATATTTTCAGTAAAGCTGTTATATTTCATATCAGATGAGAAATAAGAGGTTTATAAATAGCTAAGTTTAATCAAAATATTTTGATCAATCATTTGGCATATTAATTATCTTAATTCCATTCAGCTATTTGGCTTTGGCTGATTAGCACATGAAGAAACTCTATCTGGGAGGCTTGCACTTATGCCCATATAGAATTATGCATAGAACTATGCATTTAAAATGAGTTTTATTGTGCACGAATTATATTTCAATAAAGTTCATTTATTTTCCAAAGAAGAACCTGTATCTGTATACACATGTTAAGTTGTAGTAATTGACATAAGTTTTATAAAACAGTTTTTTGATTGACAGTATTACTGCTGTTTAAGTTAAGTGGGGAGTGATATAACAGGCCCCATGGCATTAGAAGTGCAGAAGTATTGACTCAGTTTCTCTCCACTTTGAAAAGAAAATCTTGCTTCAAGAGGTGATTACAAGGTTTGCCAACTGTAAGAATATCATCACATCTTAGGACAGAGACATGCATAAAAGTGCTGGCTAGGATACCAGAATGCAGAGAAAAAGAACTCTAACCCACAACCATATTTTTGGTGGCTCTACCTCATTAAAGCTAACAGATGTCCATTTTCTAAGGAATTTGGTCAGGATTTGCTGTCACTGCAATAAATCATCTGATGGTAGAGAAGTAAAATGCTCACCAGTCTATCCCCACCATTGCAGAATGTCCATATTCATGAGAAAACCAAACTCTGGCACTTACCGAAAAGCCACATTAGTTTAAGTTACCTTGAGTATTAACCTTTTAGACTTTCACAGAGTACTGAATTCTCAAAGATAAAAGGGAGCTCAAAGTTTAGACTGAGTTTTGATCATTACATTAAGTGATATCGACCAAATGGAATCACTATGCTTAGTTATTTGTTATTCAAATTTCTCAAGTTACCACGTTAAAAATGTCACCTTATGTGTCTTCCGGACATAATACGAAGTTGTTTTTTTAATTTTATTTTTTGAGTTAAATTTTTATTTATCATAAGGTTATAGAGTGTTTCTCAAACTAAATATGATAAAGAACTAGGTTTTTTTGATTTCCAATCTATCATGGATTGATAATTCTATCAAACATAATAAAAATAGATTACTGGAAAAGTGAAATAAAAAAACAAAGACATATAAAATGCAAAGGCTTTTTTTTTTTTTTTTTTAGTATTAGATTCCACGGATGTAAATACTGTATCATACTGCTATAAAATTTTCTAAAAACTTTTTCTTAATTCCTGTACTTATCTGGTCATAAATCAGTAATGCAAAGTTCTAGATGGGCACCTGTCCACAAAGCATTCTTCTGAGTAAATGTCTGTATTTTTTCCCAAAGGTGAAATAAGTCCAATAATCTTACAGTTTTTCTAAATAAGGGGCACTATTATTACCACCTTTGATTCCTTCTCTCCATACTTAACCACCTTCAATTCTCTAAGCGGTTTCTTTTGGCATTTGCCTCTATAAGTTGAAATAAAATGCCTATACTACTATTTCTTGATTTTTTCAATTAGACATTCTCATTATGACTTCATCCTATGTATGACACACGAGGTCACAGTGTAGCTGCTTTCCCCACTTATATGCAATATTCTTCCCACATCCTCCCAGTGAAGGTCTTCCACATTTTTAAAAATTTGTATCAATCGCCAAAATACAAGACCCTGGCTGATACACTGAAATAAGAGGAATGACAAATAAGCAATGGCAGAACTAAAAAGGGGAACTGTAATATTCCTTGTGATAAAAATTTCAATTTTCCCCCAAATTGTTTTATAGATTCAATACAACACTAATATAGCAACTGGCATTTTTGTGGGAGTTGATAAAATGTAAATGAATATATGTAATAGACCAAGAATATCAAAGATACTCTTAAAGAAGAATATAATAAAAAGACATGCTCTACCAGTTATCAAGATTTATTTTCAGCATACAGTAAAACGTGTGATACTGTAACAATGACAGACAAATATAGAAATGGAATAGAACAGAGGGTTCAGGAACAGACCCACACAAATATAGACCCTTGATTTCTTGATTTGACATAAGCAGCAGTGGAAATAAAATGGTCTTTAATACATGTGGTTAGGACAATAATTTATTTTTATGGAAAAAATTAACTAGACCCATACATCACATGACACGCTAGCATCCATTGCAGGTGGGTTGTAGATCTAAAAGTTTAGGGCAAGCAGTAGAGATTCTATAAAGTACTGTAGAATAGTGTCCTTCTGACCTCAGAGTATATAGAAACTTCACAAATTGCAACTTACCATAAAGGAAAAGAGTGATAAATCTGTAGGCACAAATTTAGCTGTTTTCACAATAGCTTTTGAAAAGTGAAAAAAAACATAAAAATTGAGAAGACATTTTCAAAACATCCAAACAACAAAGAGTTTGTATCAGGAATATAATAAAAACTCCTATAAATCAAGAAAAAAATGACAGAAACTTGATTGAAAAATGGACAATTGACTTGAATGAAAGCTTCGTAAACGGGATTATTCAAATGACCAATAAACATACGAAAACAAGCTCATCTTCATTAGTCATTAGAAAAATGAAAATTAAAACTACGATGGGATGCTATTACATTTGCACCAGAATGGGTAAAATAAAAAACTAACAATTCGAAGTGTTGACAAGGGTATGAAAGAAGGAAAACCCTCACACACTGATTGAAGAAGTGTAAATTGGTACCACCACCTTGGAAAATGCTTTGTCAATATTTAAACTAGAAAATGCTTAGATTTATGAGGCAGCCATTGCAATTCTAGGTATTTACTCTACAGAATGTGTGCTTAAATTATATAATGAAGACACACACATGCACACACATAGGTGTACCACGGGCCCCAAATTCTAGTGGAGGTCTGCTTTTACCTTGGGTTGGGCCATGGGTGCAAAGGTTTTCCTCAGTGTACCTGCTTCATCCCCAACTTTCAGCAGTCCTTGCAAGCCAGCACCTCAGAGGGGGATGCACCTCTGCCCAGGCTTTGTTCCAGCGCAGCAGAAGGCTGCCTGCTGCTCAGGGCTAGGCTCGCGGTGGAGGTGAGGAGGGGGGTTAGCGCTCCTCCCAGTCCATCTTCAGTGGTCGGCAGGGCCCGCACTTCTGGGGGAGGGCTGGGCTTTCCCATTTTTCCTGTTCCTCCTCTCTACAGTGGTGGCCAAGCTCTGACTTGCACGTGTGTCAGCTCTAGATCCGATGAGCATTCCCTGCCTCTCCCAGAATCACCAGGCCTCTGCTTGCGTAAGAACCCAGTTCTGTGGGATTGCCCATCACTGTCAGCCAAGGTGGCAGAGACGCCCTTAGTCGGGGGAATCCCTGACCCACGTGGCTCGCTGCTATAGGATCGCCAAACGCACCCGCCAGACAGAAGTTACAGGAAAGGCATTTTATTTCAGAAGTCGACGGGGAGACAGAGGGTAAAAGTTCCAGCTGCCTCCCCGTTGACTAAGGGCTGTGGTTTATATACGTACATGTATCGGGGACACAGGATGTAGAGTCTTCAGTGCTGGACGGCTGCTTTCCATGCACTCATAGTTAATCATTAGAACCTACCTCTAAAGGGAAAACAAAGTTCTACAGTGCATGCATGGGTGTGGGGCGTTATCCACACTTACACTTGAAATTAGTGCAGGACGCTGAGTCTAAGGGTTTTCCTGCCGCTCTCAAGGGCAGAAGGTTTTCACTTTCCTCCCTCCCCCTGGACCATTGCCTGTGTCCCGGGGTGGAGACATTTTCTCACCTTCCCCAGAAAACTGAGGCTTTTGCTTCACATGATTGAAGGTCCCAGGAAAGTGTGCAGTGTTTTTTGTTTGTCCCCAGCAGCAGACAATCACCCTCGAACACCTGCATCTCTGTCACGCTGTCTCATGTCTCTCACCTCTCCCAATATTTCTTGCATGATGATATGAATGCTGTAAAACATCTTCAATACAAAAAATAATCGTAATGAATTGTTCGTATTGAAAATAAGGAACTTTAAAAATTTACAGACACAGCCATCTTAAGGGACAGTCTTATTAGGCAGGTATTTGAGTGCCAGTCAATAAACGGCTGAAACATAACTGGAATCAGTATAGGAAAGTTAATACATTGGTCCTGATTCTGCTGAAGTTGTCAGCACCCTCCAGTGGAAATACGTTTTAAAAAACCACTTTAATAACACAGAACTTTCTCAAATTTATTTTTACACAGACGCATTATCAGTCATCGAAACATGGCAGTTACAGAAAGTGACATTTTGAGACAGTAATAAACAGTGTAGTATTTCATTTTATTATGTTAAATAAATGTAAAACTTTTAATATAGTTTGCGGTTTCATTCAGAAAAGCAATACAGAACAAAACAAGAACAAAAGGAAACCTGAAAGGAGAACAAGGTCCATAGCGTGTCAGAAACTACCCATACAATGCTTCTGCTTTGCCTGGTAAAATAAAATATATATGAGGGCTTCCATATTTAAATTCTACTAATGAAAAGTCAAGTCATTTCTGTTATCACTAAATGAATACTATACAAATATTTAAAGAATAATAATTTGAAAATATGCCAAACTTTTAATCAGTGCAGAATACCAAATTGTCAGCCTTAGGACGCCCACATGTTTTCCTCTGCCTCTAAAACTAGAAAGGAAATTAACCAGAAGCCCTCTTCAATATTTTACATTAACCTGGGTAAGCATCTCTTTTCAGTCATAACGATTGTATCATAAATCTCAGTCCAAACTTTAAAATTTTAAAATTACTAAAATCAGATTACTGTGTGTATTAAAATGTAAAATTATTTATAAATTAAAACGAAATCAACATTTTCCCTTCTAACTTTTCACTTTGGTTGATTTAATGGCACTATAATTTCATCAGTACAATAACCCAATTCATTTAATAATCAATTTATGATTTGTTTAAATTTTATGTAGTTTAAGGGCAAAGAACTGAACACATTTTCTCCCTGGAATGTTTCTCATCTAAGTGGGAACAATAGCTGTAGGACTACTGCATTTTTGCAAAAAGCACAGTTCCTTTTTACATAGAGATTTTTCGAACGAAAAAATAGATCTGTCTGAATATGAACATATATGATAGAAAAATATTAAATTGTAAATGTCTCCTCTTCACCTGCAGAGGAGGAAATAGTTTATATGTTGCCTGGCAATGAACTTTTTGTTTCTTAGTAGGGTAAAGCCTGGAGATAAAGTATCAGAGAGGTCAAATTCCACTACGTGAGAAAAAAAAGCTGAAAAATACAAAGAAAAGTTCTTAGAGAAGGGACAAAGCAGCATGGGTGGTCAGAAAAGCAAGGGCAATGTGGAGGACTGTGGTGTTGTCGAGCTTTATTGTGCATCAGGTTCACCTGGGAATCCAGCAGAATCGTAATAGATTATTACATGAATGTTAAACATAGATGGCTTGGCTCCACACTCAGTTTCTGTTTCACTAGGTCTAAGGCATGGCTTTAAAACGTTGCATTTCTAACAGGTTCCCAAGTGATGGTAATGCTGCTGGTTCAGGGACCACACATTAAGAACCACTGTTATAAAGGATATTTAAGAAGTTTTGCTCCGGGTTGTCAGGTATGGCTTTCTAGATGACCAACTGTCCCTGTTTGCTTGAGATTTAGGGATTTCCCTGGCCTGAGACTTTTAGGGCTAAAACTGGAAAGCTTCCAACAAACCAGGAAGACCCCACCCCCCTACACACACACACACCATATCTTCAAGATATTTTCAATAAAGAGCTAGAATACTTGCTAAAGCTTTTGAACCCAAACGTTGTGTTTTCCTTTTAATCGATTAATTAGTTTAAAATTTTATTTCTTTTTTTCTCCTGATATGTTCAGATTGGCCTCAAGGCTAGAGTTGCATTTTGTAGGTTATCATCTATGATTTTGGCCCACGGTGCAGTATCTAGAACTAATTGCCACCTAGACCTGAGTAAACCATCACTATGACTACCAAATGGTTCAATAAGAGGCAGGATGTTATTGGGCCTTCAGTGTGAGGGGTTACACAAATTCCTCAATTATTATAATTCGAACCTGTGGGAAAATTTACTGTTCAGAAATGAGTGTTTCACACAGTTTAGTATATGCATTGTTATGTGAGTTCATCAAATTAGGAATGTCTGAATTGATCAAGATGGGCTAGGTTATATGAGGGGTATTCAAAAAGTTCATGGAAAGATTTGTACTATCTTTTAATTTTATTTTTTTCCCTGAGCTTTTTGAAGTACCCGCATATGGCAGTAATAAATAAAAAAATCTTAATAGCTTAAACCAACAAAGACATATTTCTTGCTCAGACTAGCTATCCTTAGATTCTCATAGAAATTATCCACTTTTCTTTGCCATAACTTCTTATATCAGAATTTAAATATATAGCACAAAATAAAGGATTTAACTGATGTTCAGTAATGATGGGATTGTTCATCCTAGTGATGACTCTTTCCCACAAAATAAACATCTGTGGAAAATGGAGGTTGAAATCCACACACGAAAATATAATTTGAAAGTTCAGGGTGATCCAGTTTTAAAAGATAGGTCTAATAAGAGTAACTTACTTCATTAAAATCCTCGTGGAGGATTTAATGGGAGGTCTTGATTTAGGGGCAGTGGTTGGGAAAACCTTTACATGTTATCAAAGATGTGGTAATCCCTAAATAGAAAAGTGACAACAGCTTCATCAATTTGTAGATAGTAAAAATAATTTGTTAACAAACTAGTGGATTATTCTGTGAAGACCTCTATTGGACCCACAGGGTTTCTTTACATTCTTAGGTAATATGTTTCTCATTGATGGTTTGAAAATCTCAAGATTTTATTCAGTGGCTTGAGATGGTACCCTGGAATCTACTTTTTTACAATGCTTCCCAGAAGATTTTGGTGTAATTAGTCTGTAAAGCAGACATTAAAAAAAAAAATGAAACCTGTATTTTCAATTTGGTTGATGGAACCAGGGGGGTGCAATGTAAATTTGAAATTATTGGGACTAGTGAAGCATGCAGTTCAGTGTAAATTGTACATTACTTTAAAGTTTAATCAAAATATTTTGACCAATCATTTGGCACATTAATTATCTTAATTCCATTCAGCTATTAGGCTTTGGCTGATTAGCACATGAAGAAACTCTATCTGGGAGGCTTGCACTTACGCCCATGTAGAATTATGCATAAAACTTATGTCAATTACTACAACTGTGTATACAGATACAGGTTCTTCTTTGGAAAATAAATGAACTTATTGAAATATAATTTGTACACAATAAAACTTACTCATTATTTTAAGCCATAAGGCTATGGAATTATTTTATTATTCTCAGTCTGACATTCTAATTCATACCCCGGCTCTGACACTAATTTACTATGTAATTTCAGGTAAATCACTTATTTTAACTTCATCTTCTTCCATAAAAGTAAGTCAAGTAGATTATTAAGAAAGATCCCTAAAAGTTCTAAAATCCAATATTTTTCTTGAAAATTAACTTGAAGGGGTTTGTGGAGTATGTATAGGGGTCAGAAGTTTGATGTAACCTCTTGGTGGAAATTACTATGGAGTGAAATGTATAGCATAAACGTCCAGCCTTGTTCTATTCCCTTTGAAAAATACCCACTATTTCTAGGGAGGTCAGTAAGCTGCAGGGTATGTATACCACAATTGAACAGGTCTGGGGCCAATTACTTGTACATTATATCAACCTCTTCAAGACTAAATCACCTAGAGATGATCTCAAATAGATAATTACAATATGCACTCAATAATAAAATGGGAGATAATGGGGAAAACAAACCTACCACATCAGAGTAGGATCTTAACATAATTTTATTCCAGTAATTTAAATGTTTCCATCCCACTCCACATTAACCTCCTACACCTCTTATCATTGAAGAAATCACAGAGACTGAATTGAGAGGCAGTCAGGTTAATCTGAGAAACTTTATTAAATTGTGAGAGACTGAATTATCTTTGACCCAGAGAAAGAGCTGAACCCTGAGGTTTGCAAAGCTAAACAAACCCTGTCTCGTTTCTGATGTATTCCTGCCAAAGGCAACCTTGCTGAGGTTTTCTGTGAGGTCATTTTTCTACAAAGCATCGCCAGCCATGCTCAAGGCAAAATTACAAGACGAAATTTATCTTCAGCATTCTTTGAGTAATTTCTCTCACCTTCCTCCCCAAACCCCCAATCCCAGAATACACAGGAATTGTGTGAAGCCTATGCAGCCTATAAAAGCCTACAACTTTAAGTGAATACTATATGAAAGCCATTTTTAGGGTTACAAACACATGTGATACGTAGTGACATCCATTAAGATGTTCATGCTTATGATTTAGTAAGAGAAACAGAGCAGCGCGATAGAAGTATTAATAAGAACAATCAAATTTACAGGCACAGAGAAGCCTACCTTATCTAAAACACCCCAAATTCTAAAATAATTGGTTCCCTCAACTCGCACAGACTACTGAGATCACGCTACCGTAGTGGACTATGAATGCCAATTTAACTAAATCCCTCCTTTAATCTAAAAAAAAAAAAAAAAAAAAAAAAAAAAAATCTAACTGGCTAGTTCATTCATCAATCAAGGATCTTTGGTCCGTCAAGTTTTATTCTAAAAATTTCATTATTTGTCCCGCACCAACTCTGTCCTCCCACTTTCCAAAGTGATGGAATGAAATGCCTTGGAATCGAAGGCTTTAGTAATTCGGATCACTGGAGAGAAAAGAACCGGGAAAAGAAATGCACAAATTTTTGAGTTTGGGGATTGCAAACATGGGGAAAGGGCACCATCTTCTGGTTAGATATGGGAAGGAGCAGGAAAAAAGCGGACCCCAGGATAAACAGCTGGTTTCTTTCTATTTATTTATTTACTTATTTACAATTGAAGCATGATTCATTATACATATTTTGGGGGTACAGTATTGACTATCAGTATTTATACACAACATATGTGATGATCAAATAAATACCAGCAATAAGCCGCCCATCTTTCGCGCAGGCGCAACTCGAGACCCACCCCGCCTGGAGGCTCTGACCACTCTGTGCGCCGCGGGCAATGTGATTGACAGAGCAACAGTCCGGTCTCTGACATAAACTCGTCACTCCGGAAGCTATGACCCGATCCTTCCGGGTCTGCGCTCTCCCAGCATCCTTTGCCTTCCGGCTGTGGTCTGCCCAGTCCGGCCAGTCCCGCCTTGCGCGCCCATTTCGAGCCCGAGTTTCAAGCTTTGTTCTCCAGGCTGATTTTTCCAGCAGAGGGTTCTTGGGCAGTGGCTATGGGGGCAGGAATGGCGCAGCTGGAAGGTTACTATTTCTCGGCTGCCTTGAGCTGTACCTTTTTAGTGTCTTGCCTCCTCTTCTCCGCCTTCAGCCGAGCGCTGCGAGAACCCTACATGGACGAGATCTTCCACCTGCCGCAGGCGCAGCGCTACTGTGAGGGTCATTTCTCCCTCTCGCAGGTGGGGTCACCAACCTGTCCCCACCCCGGGACAGGCCAGAGAGGGCCCAGCGTCCCCAGCGCTCACTTCTCTCATCCTTATCCTTAGCCCTCCCCGTTCCACCCTGCCGGCCTCGAAACGTGAAAGGAACGGGGTAATCTTTTATTCCTGTCTCTCAGATCTGTGAAATCATTTGTTAAATGAATGAATAAATAGCAGATCTGTCTCCTAGGAAGGAATGATCTAGGAGAATAATTAATGGAGAACTGAATTACTGCTCCTCCTCTTGACAACTGATGATACCTATCCCAGTTTGTCTTCCCTGGTCCCGGGGTTAGAGTATTGGGGTAATCCTTGGAAACGTCAGTAGACTTCACTTTAGCTCACCTGTCGGTCACCTCACTGTGTATTTTGGGAGTGGGATAGGATGAGATGGGAGGATCTTTAGCCGCCAAAAAGTGACAGATTACACTATTTCCCTCCCTGGGTATTTTTAGGAACTTTCTGTTATCTGGATAAACTGGCAACCAGTCAAGTCGCATACTTTATATATATATATGACTACACAAATATATAGGTACAGATACAAAAATAAAGTATACATATTATCCCTCCACTTCTGGTGACACAATAACAGGTACTGGTTAGAAATATAAATCTGTTATTAGAGAATACCTGATTTTAAATCTTGGTGCTGTTATTTACTAGTTTTGTGACGTGTACAGATACAAAAATAAAGTATACATATTATCCCTCCACTTCTGGTGACACAATAACAGGTACTGGTTAGAAATATAAGTCTGTTATTAGAGAATACCTGATTTTAAATCTTGGTGCTGTTATTTACTAGTTTTGTGACGTTAGAAATTTTCTGAGTTTCAGGTTACTCTTCTGCCAAATGACGGTAATAATAGTACCTGCTATAGGGTGTGTTGCAAGATTAAATACAG
Source organism: Galeopterus variegatus (assembly GCF_000696425.1). Lineage (NCBI taxonomy): Eukaryota > Metazoa > Chordata > Mammalia > Dermoptera > Cynocephalidae > Galeopterus > Galeopterus variegatus. Next base: position 69,491 of record NW_007734852.1, read on the forward strand.
AGGTTTAGCACAATTTTTGGCCCAGTACAAGTTAGCTGTCATTATGTAGCCTGTGGTCCAATCTCTCTAACCACTTCTTTCTAAACTCATCAGAGTTCCAATTGATGTTTTCATGCTTTTCAAAACTGGAGCATTTGCAATTTAGTTACCAAAGTACAGACTCTCTAAAGAGCAGGTTTTGGAAAATAGAAAAGGATTTTAAGTTTTCTTGTCTATTGGTTGCTGATACTTTAACAATTCCAAAGCAGGTACATGGTCAAAATCTAATTTCCTTAGAGGAGACATCTGATCAGACAAGGATTTATTTAAACATGTCATAGAATAACTTCTCAAAATTCCTGTTTTGGTATTGATTGTTGGTAAAGATGAATCCTGAGCTTTACGTGTTTGTGTCTGTCCTGTCAGTATTACTTCTTGCTTTTGTTTCATTGTTGGCCTTTTATTTTTAAGTGGGATCCTATGATCACTACATTACCTGGCTTATACCTGGTGTCAGTTGGAGTGGTCAAACCTGCCAGTTGGATCTTTGGATGGTCTGAACATGTTGTCTGTTCCATTGGAATGCTCAGATTTGTTAATCTTCTCTTCAGTGTTGGCAACTTCTATTTACTATATTTGCTTTTCCGCAAGGTACAACCCAGAAATAAGGTATGTTTCAAAATAACTTATTACAAATATGTGCATTCAGGTCCACAATTATGATCAATTGGTTTTATGGGATTTAGGGGAAAATGTCTTTAATACTTAGCATATATTTTGCAAGATAAATGCAAGTCTTCCACCCCCATTTTAGAAGAAGTTTGTATTTAAATACTTGAATAACTTACTTATTTATAAAATCTTTAAAGTAAACATTTGTTAGTGAATCAAATCAGCTCAGTAAATAACTGAGCTTATTCCAGGTGCTAGGCCCCGGGACTACAGAGATCAATGAGGCAGTCTTTTCTTTGTAGAACTTACGTTTTTATTAGGAGAAACAGACTTTACCTGAGGAATTTTGAAGTTATTTAAGAATGTAGGCCCTGGAGGTGGATTGCCTGGGCTTGAATTCCATCCCTGCCACTTACTAGTTGTGTTATCTTGTGCAGGTTACCCCTTAGTGGCTCATGTCTTCAACTGTTAAATAGGAATAATAATAGAATCTACCTCATAGAACTGTTATGAAGAGTAAAGGAGCTTAATGAATGGAAGGTGCTTAGAATAGTACCCGCAATGTAGTAAGGACTGAGTTAATATTAACTATAATTTGTTTTTAACCTAAAGGTGATTTTGATGGTGTCAGTTATGAGAGATAGGCTTACAATGCTGTGAGAAGCAGAGGAGCACTTATTGCAGCCTGACTGGGAGGGAGAGGAGTGTAATGCTTCACAGAGATGTTGGCACCAGAGTTCAGCCTTGATGAACGGATAGTACTGTAGGGTGGGGAATTAATTCTGGCAGGAGAAACAACATAAGCGGAGGTAGAAAGGCGTTGTGCAACAAGGTGCAGGGAATTGCTGTTTGGTGTTACAGGATTTTAAAGTAGAGGGATCTGAGGCTGGAAGAGTGGGTGGGTGTGATGTTATGAATGTCCTTATATGGCACGGAGAGGACTTTGAACTTTATGTAGTAGGTGAAGGAGAGACTTTAACTTTAACCAAGGAATGCCGTGGTCTGATCTGGTGATTTAGAGTAAGGGGAGGATACAGTTCAAGGAGATAAGATCACTATCATATTCTGAAATAGTGTGTCAGAAAGGGCAATAGAAATTTAACTTTAGGCTTGGTGCACTATTTCAGGAAAATCCTGTAATTTCATCGTGAAAAGTAAAATTGCTGAGTATGTTAATATAAATATTATATGCATATTTACATTCTTTCTTGTGTAGAGTTTTGAAGGGATATCCTTAAAGGAAATTGGTGATGGTGACTAAATGAATACTTACTGAGGGTGCTAAGACTTAAGTTCAGGGAAATGGAGCCATCTGCACTGTGTCCTATTCATCTCCATATTCCTCATAGAACTTAGTTCATTATCTTCACTCAATAACTCCTTAACTATTGTTGAATGATTCAAAATATTTTAAGGCAAGAAGCTTTGGCACACACATGTATTATTTTAGTGACTTCCAAATGGATACATGTATGTATCCAGGAAGTACCAGGAAAAGTGCTTGTGAGTGGCCTTCAAAAAGTTCATGGAAAGGTATGTATTATCTTTTAATTGTTTTTCCATGAACTTTTTGAAGTACCTTCAGATAATGTGTTTTTGCAAAGCCAGTGTTAAGATTAGTATTGAGTAATTGTTTAATAAGATTCAAATCATTTTTTGATTTTTAATATGTCTCTTCATTAGCTCAGCAGAAATAGTGTATTTGTTTTATTGTGAAAATAATTTTAACTGTTTTTTCTTCCTTTAAGGCTGCTTCAAGTATCCAGAGAATCTTGTCAACATTAACACTAGCAGTATTTCCCACACTATATTTTTTTAACTTCCTTTATTATACAGAAGCAGGATCCATGTTTTTTACTCTTTTTGCCTATTTGATGTGTCTTTATGGAAATCACAAAACTTCAGCCTTGCTTGGATTTTGTGGCTTCATGTTTCGTCAAACAAATATCATCTGGACTGTTTTCTGTGCAGGGAATGTCATTGCACAAAAGTTAACTGAAGCTTGGAAAACTGAGCTACAAAAGAAGAAGGAAGAGAGGCTCCCCCCTATTAAAGGACCATTTTCAGAATACAGAAAAATTCTTCAGTTTCTTTTGGCTTATTCCAGGTCCTTTAAGAACTTGAGTACACTTTTCCTTTTGACCTGGCCCTATGTCCTTCTGATATTCGTGTTTTGTGCTTTTGTAGTAGTTAATGGTGGAATTGTTATTGGTGATCGAAGTGGTCATGAAGCCTGTCTTCATTTTCCTCAGCTATTCTACTTTTTCTCTTTTACTCTCTTTTTTTCCTTTCCTCATTTGCTATCTCCTAGCAAAATTAAGGCTTTTCTTTGCCTAGTTTGGAAACGTAGAATTCAGTTTTGTGTGATTACTTTAGTCTCTGTATTTTTAGTTTGGAAATTCACTTATGCTCATAAATACTTGCTAGCAGATAATAGACATTATACTTTCTATGTGTGGAAAAGAGTTTTTCAAAGATATGAAATTGTGAAATATTTGTTAGTTCCAGTCTATATATTTGCTGGTTGGAGTATAGCTGACTCATTGAAATCAAAATCAGTTTTCTGGAATATAATGTTTTTCATATGCTTATTCACTGTTACAGTTCCTCAGAGACTGCTGGAATTTCGTTACTTTATTTTACCTTATATTATTTATAGGCTTAACATACCTCTGCCAGCCATATCCAAACTTGTTTGTGAATTGGGTTGCTATACAGTTGTTAATTTCCTAACCTTTTATATCTTTCTGAACAAGACTTTTCAGTGGCCAAATAGTCAGGACATTCAAAGATTTATGTGGTAATGTCAGGGATATTTTGAACTCTAAAATTAGATTTAATATTTAGATTATCTCTGCAGTGAACAATAGAATTGGTAGAAATTATGGAATTTCTTTTAGGCATAATGATGATCCTCAGGTCACATCGGATTTCTTACATATGTTTTAAACATATATTAAGCAATAAAGAGCTGAGAAAGTTTAAGACCTACTTCAAAAGCCTGAATAATGGCAAAACATTACAATTATCTCATGATAACTCTTTGACATTGTTGGCCACCCGGAAAGCTTGGCAACTTTTCATATAAACAAGTTTTAAGAAAACTGGGTATGCTTCATAGTACTAGAACTACTTTAGTAATTCTCTTAAGAAATAAAATTGAAAAATATTTCCAAATGATCAGATAATATTCTTGATTCGAAAATTGCTTAACATTTCAGTACATGCAATTTTAACCTTGTCAGAATAGAGTCATATTAGAGGCCCATATATGTTTATCTAGGAACCAAGTTGTTGGTTTTTGTTTAAAATGTACAAACCTGAAGCTCTTTCACTGATTCCTAATATGAAATGTATGATGGCCAAAGATAAATTGTGTTGGTTATAAAATCTTTTAAAAGGCGTTTTCTTTCTGAAATACATTATTGTATTAATTTCCTAGGGTTGTCCTAACAAATGACCACAAACTGGTGGCTTAAAAAATTTTCTCTCACAGTTCTAGAAGCCAGAAATCTGAAACCAAAGTGATAGCAGGGTATGTTCCTTCTGGAGCTTCTGAGGGAAAATGTGTTTCATGCTTCTCTCCGTCCTAGCCTCTGGTGGCTGTCTGCAAATCCTTGGAGTTCCTTGGCTTATTGACACAATCACTCTAGTCTCTGTCTTCACGTGGCCTTCCTCCCTGTCTTCTCTTCTTTCTAAGGACAATGTCATTGGATTTAGGGCCCATCCTAATCCAGGATAAACTCATCTGGAGATCCTTAATTTAATTATACCTACAGAGGCCCACTTTTCCAAGTAAGGTCACATTCACAGGTTCCAGGTAGACATTTTTTGTGAGACACTTTTGAATCTGTTGCACAGTTACTAAAAGGACATTTCAGGATAAACCTAAGATTTTTAGAGGATAATATCTTTGCTGAGATCTTTTAAATAAAATTTTATCTTAATTACAGCTTTACTACAGCTAAAAGTAACTCGTATTTGATTCCATTATACAGTAAAGTTAGAACTGAAAGGAAGTTGAAAATCATTTGATCTAACCTTATTTTGTAGATTAGAGAATTGGTGGGGTAGGATTTTTTTGTGTCAGTTTGGATTCTGTGTTTACTATTTCAAGGCATTCATTGGGTTGTCATTCCATTACAAGAAAGTATTTTGGGGGCATGTTAACTTTAACAAAACATGTCAACTCAGAACTGTGAATAGAACTCATCTTTTAACGTAATTTTCACTTCTAAACTTTTAAAAATAACTAAATTACTTACCTCTCAATGTTGTATTAGGCTTTTTCTTGGTTTTAAATAATGAGTGTGTCTGGAAAGTTTTCTGCATTTGCAAATATAAAATTGCGTGCAGGCAAGAATTACAGGTAGTGTTTTGAGTAATAAATACGGAACACTCTTGTACTCTATTCAGTACTTAGAAAGTAGATTGACTCATTAGTTACAACAGTGATTGTAGGACAAATCTGTTTTACCCAGGCTCTTTTTCTTCTTGATTAGAAGAGAAACCACACTCAAAGAAATTATGCTTTTACCATGAATTATAATGGAGATCTAAATCCAGGAAGTCAAAATTGAAAAAAAAGTGTGTAATTTAGGAAAAAAAACATTCTTGTCTGATACTATTAATATAAGGCTTTTGTGTTTAGGAATATTTCGAAGAGGAAAAATCTTTCCACTCTGATATAATCTG
>NW_007734852.1:75960-77664 GCF_000696425.1 Galeopterus variegatus
AAATGCATTTCAACTTCTGATATTTTCTATTTACGATGGGTTTATTAGGACATAACCCCGTCGTAAGCTGAGGAGCACCAGAACTTAGCATTTTAGAAAAGAATGCCATGAATTAAAAGGTGCTATTTATTTTTCACTGTTATTTAAAAAGAGGAATGCTTATCAGTACTTTTGAGTTTAAGATAAATGTTTTGATTACATTTTCTTAGGCATTTAGAAGGTGGCCATTCGCTGGTGAATTTTCCAAGATAAGTAACAGATAACGTGATTATGTAAGAGATACACAAAGTCAGTACCACAGATCACACTTTGCCTTTAATTGTTTAAGATACTATACCAAACTCATCCTTGTGAAATTCCACTTGAAAAAACTGAGAAAGCCAATCATTCCTACTGTCTTTAGATCCTTGCTTTTAGAAACATTCTAAGACATATTTGGGTTTTGAACTTTTTTCAAGATTTGTCAAGTAGATATTTTTGTCATGAATTTAAAAAAAACTTGACTTAGTATCTTGGTTAAAAGGTGATTATGAAAAAAAAATATTGCCATGCTAGAGATCTTGTGAAGCCTTGTAGTTATTACTAAAGTCATCGAGTAGGATTATTTTAAAGAATATAATGAAAAGATCTAGTCTATAAATTGTTTTACATTAAGTAATAAATCACTTTGAACTGGTTCTACCTTATATGAAATTCTATAGGTATGGAATGTTATCTTTAGATAGCATTAGTAAGGTTCCAGTGTCCCATGTGTTTGCTCACGTTTATGTTTTATCTTACTGGCTTCCCAGGAATCTTTAATAACTACATCTGACTGTGTATTTAAATGGCTTGGTAATACAGTGTTCCTGAGTTTAGACATAGCATGTCATTTTGGCAAGGGAAATTATTTTAGCTGTCTAGCCTTTTCTTCTTCTTAACATTATTTCTGGAATGTACTTATTGTGTGGTAAAATACCTTACTATAAATAGCTTAATGTAATTTATTTCTAATAAATGGCTTAATGTAATGTATTTCTAGTTTGAATTTAACTGCCCTGTGGCTTGAGATTATTTTCTCCACAGTTGTCTGAAAAGAGAAGAGGAAAAGGGATCCACAGTTTTTATTTACACCCCCTAAGTAGTGCACTATTATTTTGGATGCACTTTTAAATATGTATTTATATAAAGAAATTTGTGTTTATTAGTTTAGAAAATATTTATTATTTTTGAAGCAATTAGAATTTTAATAAAAAGTGAAACAAGTAAGAAGTGTTATGTAAATATGAAAAAGTTTTTTTCTGATGGCAATTCAAATATGACTTAGGAGCCATGGGCTTGTAGAAAAACATTTAACATGGGAGTTAGGGTTCTATATTTCTATACTCTGCAATCAGTAAGGCAAATTGTTTAGTCTTTGGTCCTCATTTCACATGAGAGTAGTATTTATCATAACTGTAGTCAGTGTCTGGCATAGTTCTAGCCTTATTTCAAACAGGATTCATCCCTTGCCATATAGTTGTAAAGTTCATAAATGTGTCATATGATCAATATTGAGTAAAGATATACTGAATGAAGTTTTTAGTATAGAGTGAAGTGAATATCCTAGAAAAAATATACTGTATAACCATAGCTAATTTAGGAGGTAAACCTCATTTCATAAAGAGAGCCATCTTAACCCCATTTCTGCCTAATTTTCTGACCTGTGTTAATTTTTATTTGCTA
>NW_007734852.1:78424-80726 GCF_000696425.1 Galeopterus variegatus
GAGAGCCATCTTAACCCCATTTCTGCCTAATTTTCTGACCTGTGTTAATTTTTATTTGCTAATTTTTATTTGTTAATTTTTATTTAATATTTATATATATTTACTTGCAAATATGTTACATATTGTTTTTATAATAGGATATGATTTCAAAATTATTGCTGTTTATTTAAAATATGAAAAATAAGTAACCTTCAAACATTAAATTATAATATTAGAACTCTTGATGGTTAAAAGATTTTAAAGGGAAAAATTTTCAACCAATTACAAATATTTGGTATTTTAGTTAGGCTACATTTTACTAGTATAGTAATAATTGTCTTTTATTTAGGGTACTTTTTATATATTTAAATTCTGAGAACAAACATTTCAATATACTACCACTTGTGTATTTGAGAAAATTATAATAAAAATGGATAGATTGAAGATATATTTTTAATACAGACCATGATACTAAATTCTTTTAAGATTATGAAATTATTTTTAGGGTAAAAAAATTTTGTCACAGCAAAGTAGTCCAATAATCTCTTTAAAGAGTGAGATTTTGATGAATTTAATGTTTATATATATTATTTTAGCTCATTCCATCACTATCAGGCCAAAAGATTATATGGCATTTTGCAAACGAAAAATATTAAACATTGTATTGGTTTTTCACACTGAAACTTGATTGATTCAGTTCAGCTGAACCATATAGGTGTGTGTATGGCACATACAAAATGAGAAAGAGAGGAAAAATAATAATCGTTGCTATCATTTATTGAGCATGTATATGTTCTAAGTATTATACTGGCTGATTTACAAATATTGTCTCATTTGATCCTATTCATATTCCTATGAGGTAGATACGAGTTTCTATTTGATTGCTGGAGAAACTAGTTTCTATTTGATTGCTGTGAAAGGTTTATTAAGAGAAGTAGAATATGGAGGGGAGAGCTGATAATCTGTCTTTACTGTGCTGCACTAGTCAGAACATTCATGACATGTTATTTTTGAATGGTATGTAGTCATTTTTTGAAATGTTAGAAACTGTTTAAAGGAGCATAAGCATGATGATGATCGTTTATAGTTTTGTTGCAAAATAAGTGGCTAAAAGAATATGGGGTGTTCAAGTTGGATAAACAGGTTTTATGACTTGATAAACTCTCATAATATTTGAAGAATAATTATTTGAAAGAAGGATTGGACTTATTCTATTTTACCTAACGTGTAAATCAAAGGCCAACAGTTAGATTTCAACTCATGAAAAATACACATTTTTCTAAAGTCTCTCTGCAAGGGAATGGACCCATAAAAAAAGTAAGGTTCCCATTCACTGGATGTAAGATTTCTGTTTATCAGAGATGCTTCAAAAGAGATTCAGACAGCAAGTTAAGCAAAGTTAAATGTCTTTTAAAGATGTCTCACAACCCTGTGATTTTAAATTCATAAGTTTGTTATAGATAATTTTTTTTGTGTGTGTAGACTGGTAAGTCATGTTCAAGTATTTCTGGTGACTTGCATGCTGGCTTTGATATATTTGAATTCTGAACGAAAACTACTTTTAACTCTGTTACCCTGTTTTAGAAACAATTTGAGATACACAACTTAGAAGTATTTTAGCTATAATGTTTGGGAGTATGTACTGGTAAAATAGTATTTAATTTATTTTCTATTTTTTCATTCCTCTTATATTAGTGAAAAGAATGTGCTTCTGTTAGATACAGTTCTTCCTCAGTAATAAGTAGGGCAAGCACTATTTATAAACATTTTTAATGCAGTGTCCAATAGGTGGTGATATTGTGCTACATTTCCTTATGTTATTGTAAGTAAACTTTATTAGTCTGAATTAAACTTTTTTTTATAGTTTTGTATTGTTTTGAGCCACAAAGATTTATAATTATCCATGTCTATTATAATGTTATTCAAAATATTTCCTTACTTCTATGAAGCTAAAGTAAATGTTAAAAAAAAATCACTTTTGTGTTTTATAATCATGTTCGATGATTTAACCTAATGTATCTTTTCATGTGACATTGTTTATTTCGTATGGCATAGTCAGGATCTTTTTCCACAAACAATGAGTGATGCCGATGAATATGAAAACATTGTTATCAGCCACTGTTTTAAGTGCTTTACCCACATTAAGTCATTTAATTGTCATAACAATCCTGTGAGGTCTGTAATGTTGTTAATAGAACCCTACACATGAGGAGACTTAGTATAGAGAGATTAAGTATTTTGCCCAAGATTACAAAATAACTAGCTGAGCTGGGATTCATAACTAAGCAGCCTGACAAGAATCCATGTTCTTAACTACTATCAA
>NW_007734852.1:81391-82654 GCF_000696425.1 Galeopterus variegatus
TTTTTTTTCCTTTTTAGATTAGTCAATCTATGGGACAGTTAATATGACAAAAGTTTTTCTGCAATTACCTGCCTAGGAACCTTGTCTTGATTATAGTTGACACGAATTATGTGTAGTCTTTCTGTTTACAGATAAGGAAGCTGGGGTTACTTTCTCTTTGGGGAACTGTATTAGTCCATTTTCTGTTGCTTACAACAGAATACTTGAAACTGAGTAATTTATAAAGAAACAGAATTTATTTCTTACAGTTTTGGAGGCCGGGAAGTCCAAGGTTGAGGGTCTTATCTGGTGAGGGCCTTCTTGGTAGGGACTGTCTACAGAGTCCCGTGGTGATGCAGGGTATCACATAGGGCTGAGCAAGTGCACACTGCCACATGCCTTCTTCCTCTCCTTATAAAGCCTCCGGTCTTTTCTCTGATAACTGATTAANTTTTTTTAATTCTAGATGGAAGAACTTAATCTTTTATTTTAAAAAAATATGTGTATATGTTCTAGATGCTTTTAAGTTTTATATTTTGTTATATATAGTACTGTTCTCTAAAATGGAGATGTTTATTTGACTTCTAAAATTATATATAAGTTCATGCCATTTAAAACTGCTTTTTGTCGTTTAAAACTTATTCTTTATAAGAATAAAAGATTTTTTTCCTTTTTAAAAAGTTTGTTTAAATGTTATGATTTTATTTTGTTTGTAAATGAATTGATTTTTTTATAGTATTTTATAATTTATTGTGTTTACCTTACACTCTCCTTAATTCTAAACTATATGCTAGCAGCTTTTTCTTTTCTTCACTCTGTACTGCTAGCCATTTTTCCTTGTCTATCGTTCACCTGGTCCTAAACTTTATTAATCTTCTTGAAATAATAGAACTGAATATTTTTAAGTATCTGTAATGAATGCTCATCAGTAGCCTTGGTGTCTATAAAATCTTTTTATTCTCATAATAATAGAAGACAGTTAAATTACTGGCTGATCACCTTGAACTTTGTGGGGGGCTTACGTTTCTTTGTTAGGCTAGGTCTGTACAAAGCCCAAAGTATTGACCAAGCACCTCTAACTTGGCAGGACTGAAACCCCCAAGCTTTGACCCTTGTGGTGAAGAGAAGAAGAAAGTGATCTCTGCTCTGTTTTCAGACTTCCAGCCTTTACTTTCCACTAGGTTTCTTAGACTTTCCCCATTCATATACAGCTCAACAGTCAACAGGACTTATACATAGATTTTGGGATTTCTCCTCTGTGACTACCTCTTTTCTGGGATTTCC
>NW_007734852.1:84076-85030 GCF_000696425.1 Galeopterus variegatus
GAGGCATGAACAGAAATTGCACAGTGAAACTACTATACGCTTGAGAAGTAGGTTGTAACAGTGGCCAAAATTTATGCAGTGTGCCAGGCACTAGTCTAAATGTTAAACATGGATTAATTTATGTAAACCTCATAATGACTCCATGAGGCAAGTTCTATTATGATCCCCATTTTATTGGTGAGGAAAGTAAGGCAAAAGGAATTGGAACAGTTTGCAAACTTAAGAAATGTGGCTTCAGAACTTGCCCTCCTAACCAGGCCATTATATGATTCCCACTAAACTTGTATGGTCCGATGGTCTAAGCTTCAAAGGAGCTGAGGTTATTTTCACGTAGAAAGTAAGAACAGTGTTCTGCTACATGCATTGTGGAGCAAGGAGGACACATATGCCACGCACGGACCCTCTGATAAGTGGGGTGTGGAGAAAAGTAGCTAAGATTTGAGAGAGGATCACCAGGTTTCTGTTACAACAGGAAGATGAAGGAAGTGGCTCTGTGCCATCAGAGTAGGAGACCTTTCTTATCTAAGTCAGTAATGTTTAATTAGCCCCACCTAGGAATCTATGTCTTGGTCATCGGACTTTGTCCCTCCTTGAGATGCAGGGAAAAGTAACACATTAAAGCTAATCAATCATTAATATTTTAATATCATATGAGAATATCTATGTGTGTTCCCTGCAACTTGCCAACAAAGCACCCTCTAAACACACACACACACCCACACATAAGTACAAGTATTTCTTGAGATGATGAGCATGAGAATTTCAGGAGTATTGCTAGGAAAACAATGAAGAAAGTAAGTAGGAAGACAAGACAGAGCAAGGGCCAAACAAAAAGGGCAGTCTGCAGAGGAAACAGTTCTTCATCTCGTGATGACTTTAAGTCATTTTCTCCATTAAAATAGTATTTCATAGGCCGGCCCGTGGCTCACTCGGTAGAGTGCGGTGCTGATAACA
>NW_007734852.1:86193-86584 GCF_000696425.1 Galeopterus variegatus
GACTTGCCATCTAGATTTTGATGTTTGAATTCTGTATAGCTAGACAGTTGATAAATTATATTTTTTTTTCTGTTTTAAAATATTTGGTATTATAGTGAATCTGTCCTTGTGTCAGTTTTTTCTTTTATTATTATTATTGCTTTTTTTAATATATAAAAAAATCTGTGGACTATTGATCATCCAATGAGATTTCCTCAGTTTCAAAAGATAAGTAGGGAGATCTTCAGTTTGGGAGATCATAAATTTGTTAGCATGTAATCTTTGAATCTCTAGATGTACTCAGCTATTTTCCTAGTAAATTCCCAGTTAAATGTTTATCATTAAAATGTAATGCTGGGCCGGCCCGTGGCTCACTCGGTAGAGTGCGGTGCTAATAACACCAAGGCCCCGG
>NW_007734853.1:0-702 GCF_000696425.1 Galeopterus variegatus
CTCCCAAGCGGCACACTGTAGCAGTGCGCCACCAGGCCAGCCCGAGGATTGTCTTCTTGGTGGGAACTATTTACAAAGAGTCCAGTGGTGATGAGCTTAACAGTTGGTGAGAAAATTGCATGAACAAGAGAGCTAACCTTACCTGCTGTGCTTTTGAAGCAATCAGAACCATGCCTAATACTCCACGAATGTATCAATTCATTTGTGAGGGCACAGTACTTACAATCTAATCACCTCTTAAAGACCTCACCTTTCAAATACCATAGTTGGATTTTCCACCATCTTTACACTATTACAATGAGGGTCAAGTTTCCAATACCTGAAATTTTGGGGACACATTTAATCCATGGCATAATTCAATTTTAAAAAAGTATTTGACCTTGTAATTTTTCTCAGCTATAAAATGTTTTTGATTTTTACACACACCTACACTACATACACACACACAATTTTAATTAGAGAGAGGTCAAAAGTGATCATAGTTTCAGTATAGAATTTTGTTATAAAATTGTGAGAAAATTGATAAAAACTGTATTCTACAAAAAGTGCAAAATCTTCAATTATTCAATTAAGTGAACAAATATTTACTCATAGAATGTAAGACCTTTTGAACACTATCAAAGACCAATTTGTTCAAAGTGGAAAAAAATGAAAGTACTTTGTTTTACTTTAAGTGAATTGCATGAGACTTCCAATCAAGAT
>NW_007734853.1:1972-7197 GCF_000696425.1 Galeopterus variegatus
GAAAAAAATGAAAGTACTTTGTTTTACTTTAAGTGAATTGCATGAGACTTCCAATCAAGATGCTAGAATAGATGATACCTAGCATCATCATCTTCTACAATCAACCAATTTACAACTCTTAAAAAGTGACAAACTGAACTGCCAAGTTGGGGCTGCTAGTGCTCAGAGTAACAGGAACAGAGACCTATGGAGTTCATAAAGGCAAGAGAAGTCATGATGAGAGAAAGGACCTCTCTGACCACTTCGAGTCTCATCCATTTCAAGGCTGCCCCTAATAAGCACGTGGAGCAAGAGCTGGCAAAAGCTACAGTTGTGCCCTTTGCATGAAGTTGCTTGGAAGCTTCAGGGGAGAAGAGGGCCTTGGTGACCCCCAGGCCAACAAGACCTCTAATAGGGTTGCTGTGGACCCACATGTAGGAGCAAGGGGCCACAGACAACTGACAAAAGGAGCTACTCAGAGGCCAGTGAGTCTTTGCAAGGGACCAGTGCATGTCCCATCCCATGGGAAGTGTCTGGAGTACAGATAGAGGGGAAGACAGGCCCACTGGGGAAACATTGGGGCACAGCATGGACAGCCGATCTGCCCTCCAATCAGCACAGGCCCACTCAGTGGAGACTGGTTCACTCAGTGGACACTGGTTTTTTTAATTTACTATATTTAATTGACATTGAAAACTTTTGCTTGCCAAGTATTCAGTGTTGAATAACCAAACACACAAAATTGCTGTGCAATTTACATTAATATCTTAACAATATTGAATGTTTTAATCCAGGAACATGGAACATCTCTCAATTTGTTTAGATCATCTTTTACTTCTCTTAATCAGTGTGATGTAGTTTTTTATATATAAAGATCCTATAAATTTTTGTTTGATTTATATATATTTTATTACTTTTGGCACTTTTGCAAATATTATTGTTTTAATTTCAAATTTCAAATTTTTCTTGCTAGTATGTAGTAAAACAATTGACTTTTGTACATTGACCTTATATTCTGTCATTGTCATACTCACTTATTAGTTATAAAAGTTTTTTTGTAGAGTCTTTGGGTTTGCTAAATAAATATGTCAATTGTGGATAAAGACATTATTGTTTCTTCCTGGCAATCTGTATACCTTTTATTTCTTTTTCATGTCTTATTGCATGAGCTAGGATTTCTAGTAAGATGTTGAATATGAGTGCTGAGAAGAAACATTCTTGCCTTGTGCTTGATCTGAGGGGGAAAGCATCCATTTTCTCACCATTAAGTATGATGTTAGCTTTAGGTTTTTAAAATGTTCTTTATCAAGCTGACAAAGTTCTTTTCTATTTAAAATTTGCTGAGAATTTTACTTTATTAAAGGCAGGAATGGATATTGGGCTTTGTCAAATGCTTTTACTGCTTCAACTGATATGGCCGTATGATTTTTCTTCCTTAGCCTATTGATTTGGTGGACTACACTGATTGATTCTCAAATCTTCAACTGGCCTTGAATATTTGAAATAAACTACAGTTGGTCATGGTGTATATTTTATCTTATATATTATTGGATTTGATTTTCTCATATCTTGTTGAAGTTTTTGCATTAATATTCATGAGATGCATTGGTCTGTTTATTCTTTTTTAAAATATTTGCATCTGGTTTTAGTATTAGGGTAATGCTGACCTCATAAAATTACTTAGGAAGTGTTCTCTCTGCTTCTGCTTTCTAAGAGATTGTGAAGAATTGGTTTTATTTCTTCCTTAATTATTTGGTAGAATTCAACAGTAAAACCATCTAAACAAGGTAATTTAATTTCTTGAAGGTTAATTACTATTAATTAACTTTAAAAAATATATGCAAGATTATTTAGTTTATCTATTTCTCTTTGCATGAGTTGTGTAACTTTGTATCTTTCAAAGAATTGTCCTATTTCATCTAAGTTACCAGACTCCTTGTCATAGAGTTTTCATATTTTTAAATAATCTTTTTAATGTCCATAGCTCAGTAAATATGACCACTTTTTCATTTATGGTATTGTTAATTTGTTTTTTCTGTATTTTTTTTCTTGGTTAGCCTGTCTAGAGGTTTACAAATTTTATTGATCTTTTCAAAGAATCAGCTTTTGAATTTGTTAATTTCTCTATTGTTTTTCTACTTTAAATTTTATTGTTTTCTGCTCTAATATTTATTTATTTTTCTTCTGATTGCTGTGGGCTTAACTTTCTCTTGTTTCTCTAGTTTCCTAAGATAAGGCTTACATTATTGATTCTAGATATTTCTTTTTCTCTAAGGTATGTATTTAATACTATAAGTGTTCCTCCAAACACTGCTTTCTCTGTATCCCCCACATTTTGACAATTTGACTTCCATTTTTATTCAGTTCAAAATACATTTTAAAAATTTATTTCAGATGTCTTCTTTGACCCATGGATTACTTAAAAATTTCCAAATATTTTCATCTATTCTCCTGTTATTGATTTCTGGTTTAATTCTATTGTGGTCTGGGAACACACACTATGTGATTTCTACTCTTTTAAACTTGCTAATGTATATTTTATGGCCCAGAATGTGTATCTTGGTGGATGTTCCATTAGAGCTTGAGAAGAATGTATGTATTCCAGCTTTTGGTTGGTGTGTTATATAAATGTCAATTAGATAAAGTGATGGATAGTTCTGTTTAGTTCCTGTATATCTTTGCTGACATCCTGCCTGCTTAATCTATCAATTATTGACAGCATTGAAATGTTCAACTATAAAGATTTGTCTCATTTCCCTTTCAGTTCTAGTAGTTTTTGCTTCATTCATCTTGATGCTCTTTTGTTGGGTATAATCATTTATGTTTTATTTTTAATTTTTGTGTTCTTGTAGAATTGAATCCTTTAAAACTGTGTAATAGTCTTCTTTATCCTTTATAATGTTCCTGCTTCTGAATTCAGATTTGTCTAAAATTAATATACTTGCTGCAATTTTCTTTGGCTTAGTGTTAGCATGGCATATCTTTCTCTTCTTTACTTTTAATCCATCTGAATGGGTTTCTGTTCAGATAGAACTTGTAAACAACCTATAGGTGAGTCTCGTTTCTTTTTCACCCTGACAATGTCTTTCAATTGGTGTGTTTAGGTCATTCACATTTAAGTGATTTGGTATATCTGGGTTAATATCTACCATATTTGTAACTTGTTTTATTCATTGCATTTGTCCTTTGTTTTTTATTTTCCATTTTTGAGTGTTTTGTGGTTTTAACTAAGCATTTTATATAATTCAATTTTGTCTCTTCTATTAAGATACCATTTTCCCTCCTTTAAAAAATTAATAGTTAGTCTGAAATTTACAACATACATTTGAAACTAATCTAAGTCCACTTACAAAAAACACTATACTGTTTCACAGAAAACACTATACTGGTTCACATGGAGTGTAGATACCTTATAATAGAGTACTCCCAATTCCTCCCTCATGTTTTTTATGACATTGCTGTCATTTATTTCACTAACCTAGTACATTTCTCCTATAATTTCTTTAAAGAAACAGTTATCTTAAATTAAGAATAGGAGAAATAAAATATTATATATATATTTTTTTCTCCTAGTTTTTAATTTATCTTTTTATAGTGGAGATGAAAATGAGTTCTTGGAAAGTTACTATGTGCTACACCCCGTTCTAAATGCTTTACTAATATGAAATCATTTACTCTTCATTATAATCTATGAGATAGGCATTGTCTTCCTATTTCACAGATAAAGAAATTGAGGAAAGAAGATTCATCATCTACTTGTCTGATTAGACATGCAGAGCAAGTCATCTGTCCAAGGTAGTAAGTTTTAGACCAAAGCTTAATCCTGCTATATTACCTATGTTCTAAATATGCTATTTTTAATCTTGATTTTTTTTCACTTAATCTTTATTTTTATTATTTATTTATTTATTTATTTTTATTGCTTATGGATATTCATGAGATACTCTTTATCCAACTGGCAGCATGCCCATTACCACAAATTGTGATTACACCCCATGTCCCCTACCCAATTATCCCCAACCTCCCTCCCCATCCACCTTTCCCCCACTCTACTCTATAACCTTAGGCATGCTCTCTCCCTCTGCAAGTTCAACACAACACTGTGGTCTTTGTTTCCTTCCTTCTTTTTCTCTTAGCTCCCTCTTATGAGTGAGTCCATGTGGTATTTATCCCTCTGTGCTTTGCTTACTTCACTCAATGTAAGTTTCTCCAAGCTGATCCATGTTGTAAATGGGAGAATTTCATTCTTTTTTTCTGGCACAGTAGTAATCCATGGTGTATATGTACCACATTTTCATTATCCAGTCGTCCATCAATGGACATTTAGGTTGGTTCCATATCTTGGCTATCATAAACAGAGCTGTGATGAAATTTGGAGTGCAGGTATCCCTCAACACGATAATTTCCATTCCTTTGTGTATATACGCAGAAGTGGGATTGCTGGATCATATGGAAGATCTATCTGTAGTTGTTTGAGAAACTTCCATACTATTTTCCATAGTGGTGTATTAATTTACAGTACCACCAACAGTGTAGGAGTGTATCTTCTGTCCACACCCTCACCAGCATTTGTTCCTCTCCTGTACTTTTGATTATAGCCAATCTAACACTGATATCTCAATGTGGTTTTAATTTGCATTTCCCTGATGACTAATGATGCTGAGCATTTTTTCATGTACCTGTCAGCCATTTGTGTGTCTTCCTTTGAAAAATGTCTATTCAGCAGCTTCAAGGGTTTTTAATTGGGTTATTTGGTTTTTTTTACTGTGTAATTGCTTGAGTCCTTTGTATATTATGGATATTAATCCCTTGTTAGATGCATAGTTTGCAAAAATTTTCTCCCGCTCTGTAGGTTATCATTTCACTCTGTTGGTTGTTTCCTTTGCTGTGCAGAAGCTTTTTAGTTTGATGTAGTTTTAGTTTGATATTTGTTTATTTTTTCTTCTGTTGCCTTTGCATTCAGGCTTATGTTCATAAAGTCTGGGCTCAGACCTAGTTCTTGAAGTGTTTCACCTATATTTTCCCTTAATAATTTTACAGTTTCAGTTCTTATACTTAAGTCTTTAATCCATTTTGAGTTGATTTTAGTATATGGCAAGAGGTTCATGTCTAATTTTATTCTTCTGCATATGGATATCCAATTTTCTCAGCATCACTTATTGACAAGGCAGTCTTTTCCCCAGTGGATGTTTCTGTTGCCTGTGTCAAATATGAGATGGCTGTAATCCTGAGGGTTGATTTCTGGA
>NW_007734853.1:7290-11840 GCF_000696425.1 Galeopterus variegatus
TATTTGTTTATTTTTTCTTCTGTTGCCTTTGCATTCAGGCTTATGTTCATAAAGTCTGGGCTCAGACCTAGTTCTTGAAGTGTTTCACCTATATTTTCCCTTAATAATTTTACAGTTTCAGTTCTTATACTTAAGTCTTTAATCCATTTTGAGTTGATTTTAGTATATGGCAAGAGGTTCATGTCTAATTTTATTCTTCTGCATATGGATATCCAATTTTCTCAGCACCACTTATTGACGAGGCAGTCTTTTCCCCAGTGGATGTTTCTGTTGCCTGTGTCAAATATGAGATGGCTGTAATCCTGAGGGTTGATTTCTGGGTTCTCTACTCTGCCCCACTTGTCTAAGTGTCTATTTATATGACAGTACCATGCTGTTTTGGTTACTAAAGCTTTGTAGTATATGTTGAAGTTAGGTAGTGTTATGCCTGTGGCTTTATTTTTTTTGCTCAGGATTGCTTTGGCTATTTGGATTCTTTTGTTGTTCCATATAAATGTTAGATTGTTTATTCTATTTCTGTGAAGATTGTCATTGGTATTTTGATGGGGATTGTATTGAATCTATAGATTGCTTTGGGTAGTACAGACATTTTCAGAATGTTAATTCTTTATCCAAGAGCATGGAATGCCTTTTCATCTTTTTGTGTCTTCTTTAACTTATTGCAGCAGTTGTTTGTAGTTCTCATTGTAGAGATTTTCACCTTTTTGGTTAGATTGATTAGTAGGTATTTTATTTTTTGTGTGTGACTTTTGTAAATGGGCTTACTTTCTTGATTTGTCTTTCTGCTAGTTCATTATTGGAGAATATAAAATGTGACTGATTTGGGGGCATTTATTTTGTATCTTGCTATGTTATTGAAATTATTAATCAGCTCTAGGAGTTTTTTGATAGTCTTTAGGTTTTTCTATATAGAGTGTCATGTCATCTGCAAATAGGGACAGTTCGACTTCATCTTTTCCAATCTGGATGCCCTTTATTTATTTCTCTTGCCTAATTGCTCTGGCTAGTACCTCAAGTACTATGTTAAATAGAAAATGGTGACAGTGGGCATCCTTGTCTTGTTCTTGTTAAGGAAAAAGTCTTCAGTTTTTCCCCATTCAGAATGATACTGGTGGTGGGCTTGTCATAGATGGCTTTTATCCTGTTTAGATACTTTCCTTCTATATCTAATTTGTTGAGAGTCCTTATCATGAAGTAATATTGAAATTTGTCACATGGTTTTCAGCATCTATTGAGAAAATCATATGGTCTTTGTCCTTGATTTTGTTGATATGATGTATTACATTTATTGGCTTTATTTATTGAGCCATCCTTGCATCCCTTGGATGAATCCCACTGGATCATGGTGTATAATTTCTTTGATGTGTTGCTGTATTCTGATTGCTAATATTTTTTTGAGGATTTTTGCATCTGTGCGCATCAAGGATATTGACCTGTAATTTTATTTTAATGTTGTGTCTTTATCTGGTTTTGGTATCAGAGTTATTTTGGACTGAGTTTGAGAACTATGAGTTATGAAAATGAGTTTGGGAGAATGGATTCTGTTTCAATTTTTTGGAATAGTTTGAGGAGAATTGGTATTAATTCCTCTTTAAAGGTTTGATAAATTTCAGCTGTAAAGCCATTTGGACCTGGGCTTTTCTTAGTTGGAAGATTGCTGATTACCACTTCAATCTTGTTGCTTGCTATTGGTCTGTTCATATTTTATATTTCTTCTTGGTTCAGTCTGGGTAGTTTGTATGTGTCCAGAGACTTATCCATATCTTCCAGGTTTTAATATTAGTTGTCACACAGTTGTTTATAATAGTCTCTAATGATTCTTCATATTTCTGTGGTATCAGTTGTAATGTCTCCCTTTTCATTTCTTATTTGTGTTATTTGGGTCTTCCTTTTTTTTTTTTTTTTTGTTAATCTAGTTAATGGTTTGTCTCTTTTATTTATCTTTAAAAAAAACAACTTTTTGTTTTGTTGATCTTTTCTATCATTTTTTGGGTCTTTATTTCATTTAGTTGTGTTCTGATCTTAATTACTTCTTTCTGTCTATTACCTTTAGGATTGGATTGTTGTTGTTTTTCAAGTTCTTTGAGGCATACTGTTAGGTCATTTACTTGAAGTCTTTCCAGTTTTTTTGATGTAAGTGTTTATTGCAATATATTTGCCTCTTAGTACTGCTTTTCCATTATCCCACAGGTTTTGGTATGATTTATCATTATTTTCATAATTTTCAAGAATTTTTTTGATTTCCTGTTTAATTTCTTCTCAGACTCATTGGTCATTCAGGTACCTATTATTTAATTTTCATGTTTCTGTATAGTTTCCAGGATTTTGTTTGTTATTGATTTCCAGTTTTAGTCCATTGTGGTCTGAAAAGTTAGTTGGAATGATTTCAATTTTTTAAAATTTGCTGAGAATAGATTTGTGACCTAACATGTGGTCTATCCTGGAGAATGTCCTATGTGCTGATGAGAAGAGAGCATATTCTTTAGTTGTTGGGTGAAATGTTCTGTATATATCTGCCAGATCCAATTGGTCTAAGGTGTAGTTTAAATTCTGTGTCTCTTTGTTGATTTGCTGCCTGGAAGATCTGTTGCATACTGAGAGGGGTGTTCAGGTCACCCACTATTAATATATTAGGGACTTTTTTTTTCTTTAGGTCTAAGAGTGTTTGCTTTATATATCTGGGTGCTCCAGTATTGGGTGTATACATATTTATGATTGTTATGTCTTCTAGCTGGATAGGTCCTTTTATCATTATATTGTGGCCTCCTTTGTCTCTTTTTATGGCTTTTGGTTTAAACTCTATTTTATCTGATATAAGAATAGCTACTTCTGCTTGTTTTTGGTTTCCATTTTCATGGTATATCTTTTTCCAACCGTTCACTTTTAGTCTGTGTGTGTCTCTACAGGTGAGATGGGTCTCTTGAAGACAGTATATAGTTGGGGTTAGCTTTTTAATCCAATCAGTCAGTCTATGTCTTTTGAATGTCTTAATCTGTTCACATTTAGGGTAGTTATTGTCAGGTACTGTTTAATTCCTGTCATTAAACTGCTTTTTGTTTAGATGATTTAAGTATCTTTTGATAATTACTTCCTCTCTTATTTCTCTTCTTCAATGTTAGTTGGAAATTTGAGGTGGTATAATTTAACTTCTTTCTCTCTTTCACTGGCATTTTTGTTTTAATGGTGAGTTTTGTTCTTTCTTGTGTATCCATGATTGTGATCATCATTATTCAGATTCTAGATGAAGGACTCCTTTGAGAATTTCTTGCAGGGCTGGTTGTGTGATGGTGAACTGCCACAAGTTTTGTTTGGGATATATACTATTTCTCCCTCATTTCTGAAGGAGAGACTTGCTGGGTAAAGAATTCATGGCTGGCAATTTTTTCTTTTAGCATTTTGAATATATCATTCCACTTTCTTCTGGCCTGTAGGGTTTCAGTTGAGAAGTCTACTGTTAGTCTTCTGGGGTTTCCCTTGTAGGTGACTTGATGCTTTTCTCTCACTGCTTGTAGAATTCTCTCTTTGTCTTTGAGCTTTGCAAATTTACCTATAATGTGTCTTGGGGAGGATCTTCTTGGATTGAATCTGTTTGAAGACCTTTCAGCTTCCTGGATCTAAAGGTCTGCATCTCTCCTCACACCTGGAAAATTTTCTGTTATTATTTCCTTGAATAGGTTTTCAATATCTTTCCCTTTCTCTTCTTCTGGAATACTCACAATTCAGATGTTAGAGCACTTGAGGTTGTCTGCTATCTCTCTTAGATTTTCTTCATTATTTTTAATTCTTTTTTCCTTTTTCTTGTCTGCCTGGGTTATTTCAAAAAGACCATCTTTGAGATCCGAAATTCTTTCTTCTGCTTGCTCTAGCCTGCTGCTCAAGCTCTTGGTTGTGTTTTTTGTTTCACCGAGTGAATCTTTCATTTCTAGGAGTTCTGATACATTCTTTTTTAAGGTATTAATCTCTTTGTAAATTTCCTCCTTCATATTCTGGGTATTTTTTCTTGTTTCCTTGTGTTCTGTAATTGAGTCTTCTTTTATTTCTTCATGTTTTCTTAAGATCTTTGGTCAGAATTCCTTTTTAGACATTTCAAGAATTCCCTGTTCTATGGAGTCTGGAATTTCTGAATTACTGTATTCCTTTGGTGGTATCCTATCTTCTTATTTGCTTGTAGTTCTAGTGTTTTTTTTTGTTGTTGTTGTTGTTGATGATGTTTGGTCATCTGGTAGAGGACTTGCTTCTTCTATTACTCTGGGTTTGGCCATGAGGATAAAGATTTCCTTTTCTCTGTGCAGGCTCTACTGGTGACTCCTCTTATATCAACGTAGTTGAGTGAGTGTCAGGTTGCCTGTAGAGTGGCCCTGGCTGCTACTGTGGTAGCCAACTGTCTTTGCAGTGACGGTAGGTGTGATGGTGACTATATTATACCCCCTTGGCTCCTATTTCAGCTTTCTGCCCCTACAGATTTCCTGGGCTAAGCCCATGCTTCAGATCTCCCAGGATGGCATTAAATGTTGGTAGCTTCATAGTTCTGGGTTCGTAGTGGAGGTCCT
>NW_007734853.1:12518-14163 GCF_000696425.1 Galeopterus variegatus
GAGACTTCCACAGCTCTTGCATTCTGAGAGCCTGCTTATGTAACACCAAGTGGATGCTGCCAAGTCTTCTGAAGCAGCAGGTCAAGTAGCACCTGGGGCCAAGTTAGCCATGGCTGGAGCAGACTAAATTGTAATAGGAGGTAATATAAATAGGCCTCTAATGTGAGGATTATGTTAATCTGGCCAGGAGCTGTCAGAGGCTTTAAATCCCTCTAGTGTTCTTGTTTTGTCTCTCCTCTTAACTTTGGGTTTCACTAAGTACTTGTTCTCATAGAGTCTGTTACTTAGAGCCCTTTCAGTTTTAATTCACTGTTATTATACTGAAGCCCTGTTGGTAGGAAGATAAGGTATGAAGGGGAGGAGTGTTCGATTCCTATTATTCTCAGTCTTCTAGTTGGCCTATTGTTGGGAAAATATAGGAAAATGGTCAGGGCCCCTCAGGTGTTCAAAATCTTGCTGAGCATTTGATGTAAATATGCACGTGTGCCCAGGGTTCCTTGGTTATTGTTTAATGTAATTGCGCATGTGCACCCATGTATCCTGGGTTATGACTTAAGTATAAAGGATGAGTGGCTCTGATCCATGGAGCTGCCCACTCCCGGGATGTCCCCAGGGGGCCACGGGGGGGGGCGCTACTGCTGCTGGAGGCTGTTGCTGCCAGTGCCCCTGGATGCCCCGAGAGGCCACTGCCACGCTGCTGCTGGATATGCTGTAAGCCAATGCCGATGCAGTTGAGGACTGAGGACTGAGCTCCTGTTGTCTGCCAATGGCTCCCGGGATCTTTCCCAATTACTTAGAGAGTAGCCAGGTGTGTGAGGGGTCTGGTGACCCAGTCTGTATAATGGTTTTGAAGAGTCTGAGCCCTAGCTTGGACAATACAAATGGAAAACTTAGTGTAACTAAAATAATGAAACATTTAGGCTTTAGTTATGAATTGCCTCAACCTGACAATTGGTGCAGTCATGTAGCTTTACACCTATGTCTCAGGGTTGTAAATTTCACATATGGTTATTTTATACTTATTTATTTGAAGTACTGACCCCTGTTGACTATTTTACCCACCTCAGTTGAGATGGGAAGACTAAAGGTGACTGAGTGGGGGGAATTCCTTCCCCTGAGCTGAAATAAGTTTCTGGCAACCTTGTTTTCCTTGCAGTATATGCCTTTGTTATGCAGAAAGATCTGGGTGTATTTCATGATGATTAACCCTGTACCCTCCCCCCACCTTACTGCCAGAACCATGAGGGGATCCTTCTTGAATCTTCACTATGAGAATCTGATGAGGTTCCTGATGCAAGGCCCATGCAAGTGTGGCAGCTTCTCTAAGACTGCAGCCCCCAGGAGTTTCACACTCTCAAGCTAGTCCACACTCAGCCTCCAGAAATTCATCAGAATTAAAATTTCAGTTGATGGCCCCAGTGTCTCCTGATCCACATAAGAAGATCTCAGCTATGTATCTGCCTCTCCAGATAGCCAGGTGGCAGTTTGACCTGCAATCTCAGTTCTCTGATAAGTTCAAAAAAAGTTTTTGACTTGTAGTTTGTCCAGGTTTTTCCTGTTATAAGAATGGAATGACAACTTCTAAGCTCTTTTTCCTGTGAAATCTTAAATCTTAAAGAATTTATACAGAGTGAACACTAACTGC
>NW_007734853.1:14326-16887 GCF_000696425.1 Galeopterus variegatus
TCAGTAAGAGAAAGCTTGGAGTCTGAATTGTTCTGTGGTATAAACCTACTAAATCAAGAAGTTACTAATCAAGTGAAAGGCTAGAGAAATAAATCAGAAAAATATTTCAATATTCTTTCTGTCCTTGTCTTCATCCCATCTCATATTTTACTTTCATCCTAAAGGCCTTTTCTCTCCCTATCTCCCAGCTCTAGTTCTTAGAATTAAACATCAGTCACTCGACTCCTCCAACTCCTTTGAATAATGTGACTGTTAAAGAACTAGAGATATAAAAGTGGAAAATTCTTGACTTTTAAGTTCTAAAAGGTATGAGATAGAAATATTTGCATCCAGACCTAGCATATTTTCTAATTTCCTAAGCTAGAGAAATCTCTTTGGGTTGGTCAAGGTCAAAGGGAGGAACTGTACAGGAATGAAATTAGCAACGAAACACTGACCAGTCTTGTCTGAGCAATGAAGGGATGCTCCTGAGAATTAGAGAGCAAGTTGCAAAGCTAGATGTCCTTTTTGTTGCTGATTAATTAGGCTTATTGACCACATTCAGCTGGGAGCTCATTGATCATCAAGAATGGCTTAGCAATTCTCCCATCCACAACACCTGTGTAGACATCCCTCATAAAAGATCAAAGGCAACCGTGAGGCCTCTAGGATAGAAGAGGCTGTAGAAGAAGAAGATTAGCAGAAAGTCAGAGCAGGGTGGAAAAGGAAGCCCTTATATTTAGGCAAGCTGGGACAGTAAAAATCTCCCCTTTCACTGAGCCACTATAGTGGAGCAACACAGCCTGCCTGGGGACATGCCTACTGTCACTGCCAAGGAAAGCAGAAACTATTTAAATCCAGAAGGGTTTGCTTATCAAGTTGGAGGTATGCTAGAGCTAAACCTCAGTTTCTACAAAATAAATGAAAGTGACATCACTCAAGAAAAGAACAATGCAAGAGGGTGAATTTGGGGCAACTAATGGGCTTTAAATTCTGACAATCACTAGCTGATTTATCTATCAGAGGCTACCTATCTCCTCTGAGCCACAGTCTCGTAACAGATAAAATACAAATGATATTGCCTCTGGGGATATCAAATAAAAGAAGTTGATAAACTATGCTGATGCTGCTAATACATTGCATTATGGATCCACGGGCCATAAGGGGCTACAGTAAGTTCATTTCCAGGGCAAGAGTGAGAGAGATATTGAGGCTGAAGGTCCAGAAGTGAATGAGGAAAAACGAGATGGCCTGGAAATGGAGAATGAGCAGACAGGAAGAAAGTCCAGACTCTGGTTAGAGTACAGTCTATCCTGCAGCTACCTTGAGGATCCATGGAAGCTTTTAGGGTGACATCTAGAAACCATAGCATCCACTTTCTAGTCTTTGGTAAGAAACTCAATTCCATCATCAAAGAAAAACAAATATCCTTACTCTATTTTCCTAATCCTATTGGGCAGATCTTTCTATTTACTTGGCTGAATCTACTTTCCTTAAAGGAGAGTTCTCTTTTTGTGAATGCTGGTTTCCCAGTGTGGAATTCCGGTAGGAGCCCATTTTTACCAGTCCCACATTGTAGCTGCAACATAAGGAATGGGAAGACTTGAAGTCAGTAGGCTGGAGTCAAGCCTTGGCTCTCTCACTTACTAGCTCTCTTTTCATAGTGGAGTCATTTAAGTTTCCTGACTCAATTTCATGAGGTTTTTGTAGGTGAATGATTAGCCACCATCTCAGTTCAGGAGTACTGAATTATTTGCATTGTGTCCCCTCCAAGTATATAGGTTTTCCTTTAGGCTTACATATATCTCAGAAATATATGTCTATGGGCCTTAGAGGAGGAGGGAGAAGGGTACTGAATTATTTGCATTGTGTCCCCTCCAAGTATATAGGTTTCCCTTTAGGCTTACATATATCTCAGAAATATATGTCTATGGGCCTTAGAGGAGGAGGGAGAAGGTGCCCCAAAGGGATATTGCAAAGGCGTTTGACACATCCTGACCTCACCTTTACTGGGCAGTGTGTGAGGTGCTCATGCTTTCTGAAATATAAGGTGGCTCCTGTGGAAATAATAGTTGCTGGAGGCTTTCTTCCAAAGAAGAGTCATGGACCACCATAGAGACCTCAAATCTCTCTAGTACATGGTCTCACCTTCTGTTATTAGTAGGGTTTGATATATGATTGAGGATAGAATGTGTTTTCCTTTACTTATAATTTAAAAACATTAATTGGAACTAAATATTTCCTCCTTCTATATTCCCACTATCATTTGAAGCTCTAGTTAAGCATTTATTAGTCTGCCAAAATTAGCATAATTTGTGTATATACATATGTCTATCTCCCTGTCCAGAGGCCAGACACTTAGCCTAATTCACCACTGTACTCCCAGCACCTGATCCTGGATCTAACACAACTCGGTCTCTACTGAGTTCTTAAATCCATTTAAGTAAGGGCCAGGTTTGCTTGTGGAACTCTAAATGCTTTTCTACAATTTGCTTTAACATTGGATATGGTGGATATTCATGTTCCCTAAAATCTTAGCTGGTTATTCGAGAATAGGACTTTCCAGCTTGAGCTGTGCTGGA
>NW_007734853.1:17332-18284 GCF_000696425.1 Galeopterus variegatus
GTTCCCTAAAATCTTAGCTGGTTATTCGAGAATAGGACTTTCCAGCTTGAGCTGTGCTGGAGATGCTCTTCCTCTCAGGTCTCCACTGGCTAGAGTGAGAATCCCAGGTGGTCCTTCCATACAGGATCCAGATTTCCCTCTCTTGAATGAGGCTTGGGAATGAGGTTTAATTTTATTTGGGAAGTTTGAGCCCCGAAGAACTGAATTTTGCTTAGCTTGATTTCTCTACTACATTATTGTTTGAACTGTGAGTTACTCTTGAGTGATGGTATACTCTGGGTAGACAGAAAATGCTAGTCAACTAGTAAAAAATCAAGTTCTGCCTTCCCCCCTTTTTCTATCTTGCTATTGCTGTCTGTATAATGGAGAGCCTTATCCCTGCCTCCCTCTGGATTGTTCAGAGGACCTAGTGAGATCATGGTTAGGAACGTGCCTTCTCAAGGGGAAAGGGGCCACAGTATGGAAGAAGTGTTTACTGCGAAGTGAAACTGAGGATGAGTAGTAACCAAAATAATCCCAAGGAAGGGAGGGTATTCCTCTTGATCCAGCCAAATATTCTGTGGGGGGAGCAGGAGAGAAAAAGTTTTAAGGTCAGTTCCTTGATGGGGTGAGATGGGATGTTGAAAATATTTGATTCCATAATGTCTGACTGTTAGGATATTCTGCTCTAACAAGGTTTCTGAAAAAGGTGGATGATACATGTTCTAGAAGTCTATGGTGATAAAGTGTTCTGAGTGATGCCCATCGGGGCCACATAGCCCTTGGCCTAGGCGATGGCCTCACACATAGGTTAAGACAGCCTTATTGTCCAGATAACAGGCATTTATTTCACTGAACTCCAGCATGCAAAGCCATTCTCGGCTTGATGAGATTTAGCTTTATATAGATCAGGAGAAAGGTTTACATCTTTTTTGTTAAATAGTAATCACACTTTGTCCACTTCTCTATCATA
>NW_007734853.1:18324-18744 GCF_000696425.1 Galeopterus variegatus
GAGAAAGGTTTACATCTTTTTTGTTAAATAGTAATCACACTTTGTCCACTTCTCTATCATATCGCATTATGGTGAATTCTTCATAAGCCTGTCTCCCCTGCAAGACTGGGAACTCCTTTATTCAGGGGATAGCGCAGAGTGTATTTTGACATTTTCTGTCTAGCACAGAATCTGGCATATAGTAAAGATTACATGAATGTTTATCAAATGGTTGTCGAAATCTTGGCCTGCAATGCTTCACATTTAATTATTCAGTTTTTTCTTTGCCAGTTAACAATTTTTCTTAATTACTTTTAGCTATCTTATGTTCTTAGAGAACTTTAGGTATGGTTTTATTTTTGCCATTGCCTCTGCTAATTCTGAGAGAGGGCCCGGCTGTTCTGTTATGGTCTGGAGTGCAGACACATGTGCCCTTTGGGT
>NW_007734853.1:19448-27961 GCF_000696425.1 Galeopterus variegatus
GAACTTTAGGTATGGTTTTATTTTTGCCATTGCCTCTGCTAATTCTGAGAGAGGGCCCGGCTGTTCTGTTATGGTCTGGAGTGCAGACACATGTGCCCTTTGGGTAGAACTTTAGGTATGGTTTTATTTTTGCCATTGCCTCTGCTAATTCTGAGAGAGGGCCCGGCTGTTCTGTTATGGTCTGGAGTGCAGACACATGTGCCCTTTGGGTCTCTGTATCTTCTTTTGAAGGCTTTTCTGATTAATAGGCCCACCCATTAGTTCTAATGAAAGGTTTGTCCTGGGGTTGTGGTGACTCCAGGTCTCAGGTCCTGCCTAGTCACTCACTTGACAGCAAGTCCTTGTTTTCCATCACTGAGTGCTTATCTGCACCTTAAAGCCCAAATCTACCTGATACACCTTGGTCAGCCTCTGTTCCATGCTCTTTCTGACTGTGTGATTCAGCTTCAATTTAAGTACATAATTATTTCTGTGTATTTCCTCCAAATATCTTAGTCACATTCCCTTTTTTTCCCATAATTTTCTTGGCTTGGAGTCTATAGCTCCATACAGCTTTTTAGATGTCTCAGGGGAACTAAGGACTAAATGTGGTCAAGTATTCACATAGATGCCTCATAATCTGAATCCTGGTTTGTCTGAGTCCTGGGTGATTCCCATTGTCTAAAACTTAAAGCCAAATTTGCTTAGTTTGGCATACAAGATTTTCACAATCTGACCCTAACCTACTCTTCTGGTCTTATCTCCTTCCATTTCTCCCTTCATGATGTAGAGTGAATGCACAGAATCCTTTTTCTTTCCCTGCACACTCCTCTTGCTTTCATACCTGTAGCTGTATTGTTTCTTTTCTTTGGAATTCTTTTTCCCCATCTTGTCTGTCAGACAATCTCTCATCATTGTTTTAAAACCAGTCCAGATCACAGATCACTTCCTCTCTGAAGACTTCCCTGATATCTCCAACAGAGTCTCTCTCTCAGTTCTCCTTTAATCTTTTGTATATAACACTTATCGTAAAGCATTGAAACCATATTTTTAAATGTCTGTCTTTGTCACTAGACTTTTAGCTTCCTGGAGCCAGGCTTTTTCATCTTTATTTCACCAGGATCCAGCACACAGCCTAGTTCATTGCTCCTGCTCATTATATACTTTATGAACTAACAGCAGTTGAAGTGACCCAGGAGGATCTTGGAATGTGCCCTCAACAGACTTGTTGTTATGACTGACATGATCTTGCATTGCCAGGATCTTTAATTGAACTCTCTATGACCACTGTCTCTAACAAGAAGTTTTGCTAGAGCCTGGGGTGAATAAAAACAGACAAGAGAGAAAATCTGTTTCACCTGGGCAATCTCATCCTGAGCCACCCTCGCTGTCCACACAGTGACTTATACTCGATATGTTGTATGTAAACACATTCCAGTAGGGATTCTAGTTTGAGAGACCCTCATGATCTTAAATAGGAAGAAAGGCATGTAGGAAAAAATTTAAAGTGTACCCCGGAGTTTATTTTCTCAAAGGGGCACTCTACTGCCTTCACTAGGTGTAGATTCACAAGGAAACCAAAAGGTCAGTAAAACATCCTTGGCCCACACTGCTTCCTGACCTTTTCTTCAGACATATCTTATCCATGTTTGTCTATTTATCCATAAAAATAGGGCTGATGCTTCATAGAAGACCTTTATTTAAAGCTTCAGACTCTTAGTTGTATGATGCTACTATTTCTCTTTTTTGCATCCTACCTGAAGGGCAGGTCTCTAGGGGCCAAGAGCATATGACTTTATTCCTCATATTCTTGCCTAGATTGGATGGTAAGAGCCTCAGGGGAACTCTCCCCAAATTGTCAAGAAAGCTTCTTACCAATAGCCCTGCACAGGGCATGCTTGACCTCTTTGTTCCTCAGGGTGTACACTACAAGGTTCAGTAGGGAGGTGATGACTGTGTAAGTCACAGAGATCATCTGGCCTTGATCCCTGGTGTTCTCTGACTTGGGCTTGAGATAGGCAGTGGAGGCACAGCCATAGTGGACAATGACCACGGTGAAGTGGGAGGCACAGATGGAAAAGGCCTTTTTCTGGCCCTGAGCTGAAGCAATCTGGAGGATGGTGGAGATGATGAGAACATAAGAGATGAAAAACAGGCCCATAAGTATAAGCACAAAACACTGATGATCAAAGCAAAGATCTCATTGACAGTGGTGTCAATGCAGGAGAGCTTCATCACAGGTCAGATGTGGGCCACCTTTGTAGCACAGAAGGGCAGCTTGAATACAGATGTCACCCAAATCATTGCCACAATCAGCCCAATGATGAAAGTCCCCAACACCAGATGAGCACACACCTTTTTGTTCATAGTCACCGTGTATCTCAGGGGGTAGCAGATGATCACAAAGCAGTCATATCTCATTTCTGTGAGCAGGAAGCAGTTCATGATGCCAGAGGTTATGAAAAAGAACATCTGTGTGGCACAACCTGCCATTGATATGGACTGACCCATACCTAAGAGGCTGGAGAGCATCCTTGGGAGAATGAGCAATGCATATGTAGTCTCTGAAGTGGACAGCATGTTAAGGAAGAAGTACATGGGTGTGTGAAGATGACAATCGATTCAAATGATAGTTACAATGATTATGTTACCTGTTAGGGTTAAGATATATAATACAAGAAACACCATGAAAAGGATGAGCTAGTGCTCATGGAAGCTGGAGAAACTTTGGAAAATAAACACAGTGATAAGAGTATAGTTCTCTCTCTTCACTGAGTGGTCACCAAATCTGAAATGTAGAAGAATGAAAGTGACATGGTTTCATTAAAGCAGTTTGAGCACATTTCTGAAATTGATTGAACTTAGTTCTCACATATAAATTTGGGGATACAGGTCCAAGTGGTTTCAAATTAATCCCTGAGTTCATTTAGCTTTACTTAAAATGTTTTCACGCTGTGGCCATCTATTACAATTTCCTACGCATCCCGGAATCATATAGTCTCTTTATTCTCACTGTATAACTATACATGTTTCTACTTCACTCCTACTCTTCCTTCCTGACATCTGGAATGGCCTTTCTCCTTTTCTCTTATTTAATTCTTCCCCATTGTTCAGAGACCAATGCAAGTTTTCAGTCTTCCACAGAATTATTTTATACTCTGATGTTCTCACATTTATTTGGGTTATTTTACACCTCTCATTCCTGCTTCTCCTCACACAAACGCTCACAGACTTAATAATACCTTTTACATCTTTTCGTATCTCACTAGCTCAGGATGATGCACGAATTAGATGCTTGAAAATGACTTGTTGAGGGACGAACTAGAGACTTTTCCTTCAAGAGTGTGAATTATCCCCCTTGCACATCCTTTAAGAAGTAAAAGCAAAGTAGACGCAGAAAGGTTCATCTTGTTTTCAAGAAAGAAAAGGCAAATCGTAACCAACCACCAAACTCTCCCCACTGCTGTCTGAATGATGGAAATCTGCTGAGAGTTCACAGCACTGATTAACGTATGTTATAAACTGTGCTACATCTTCATCTTCCCTAAACTAGAAGGCAAATTTACAGTCAATACAGCTTTGTGAGTAGGCATACACCTACTCTGCAGAGATAAGCAATTATATCAGAAAAGATGCAGCAAATTCCAGTGTCCTCACCCAAAGCAAAAGCAGACCCTGAATATAAAAAAAAAATAGAGCTACACTAAAGATAAATCATTTTGTTGAAGGATGGGAATCAGTCCAATTTATGTAATTTTTCACATTTTTGTCTCTTTAAACAGTAAGCTCCTGTAGGGTATTTAAATTATGTTGATTTGCTTATTTATATTCAGAAAGAGATTTTTTGCATAAAGTAAATCCCATCAGTGATGAAGGTTAGTAGGCATGGACATTTTCTTCAAGTTTATAAAAATCTATTTAAAAGAAGTTGATGACCAGCTGTTAATCATTTACACTAAGAATGCTAAAAGGGAGTAAAGCTGCAACAGAGAATATTTCCTAATAACGAAAATTATCTGACACTAAAATATGTGTCTAAAGACATTTATCTTCTGTGAGGCTTCTGAGTATAAACTAGGCAGTAGTCCAGCCATGGGTAGTATGGCGCCTTTACAGTGATATCAGAAATGCTTTGCAGAGCTTTTGATTGTTATAATGATGGGCACAGTTACTACTGGCAATTAATGATGCTAAATGTCCTGCAATACATGTGACAGTCCGACCCAAGGAAGAATTGTCCTATTCCAAATACCAATAGAGTTTCTCTTGAGACACACTGGGCTAGAATGTCATCTGATCTGGCTGAAGTCTGTCTGTTTTGAGGTAGAAGAATAGCTATTATGACCTAGTCAGCATCCTCTACCATTGGAAGCCTATAATTCTTCAAAGGAAAGCAAGGCAAAGAATAGCAAATATCCTTATGAAGGCCTCCCCAGCTGTGATAAGAACTGTTATACTACAGTAAATCAAAGTCAGCCCATTTCAACAAGTCCTGTTTTATTCCCTTTACTAAAGAGCACTTATATGACTCTGCCTAGTACTAAGGAACAACAGGCGAGCTGGGCGGGAGGAGGTCAAGGAGTAAAGATTGAGACGTTGGGCTCCGTTGGCCACAATGTGCAGATGCAGGGAAAAGCAAGGTGACCAAGAGGCCTGTGACAGGGGCCGGGGCCAAACAGGTAGGGGATAAACCCCCTGTAGCGAAAAAAAAAAAAAAATTCCCACTGGTCAGCCTTGGGAATCATAGGCATTCTCAGCAAGCCACTGTGTGCGGAAAAGACTTTGAAGGCAGAGGAGATGCTCTCCAAGGATCAGCCAGTTGGGCTTCTGGGTGGCCACTCCCTGAAGACACCCTGAGATCCATCCTGGGGCTAGGAAGATGCAAACAGCAGGTACCTGGGGGCTTGTTATGTGTAGGGCTCATTTACCCAAACCCAGGGGTAGCAGTTTGGGAGCCTAGGGGAAGTTTTTGCTTCAAATAGGACAACATTAGAGGAAGCTGGTTTATTTAATTGAGTTTTACATATGTATTTGAATAAGCACATTGTGTTCTTTTTTCTTTTTTTACAGCTGTGCCTTAGAAATCCATAATAACAAATCTAGGCAGCTCAAGTTTACAGACATACCAATTTGAATTTCAGGAAAGTTAGTCCCTCTTATTTATAGACAGTAACTGTACCCTGTGTAAGAATCTGGTTTTCTTTTTGGAATAAAAATAGTCAAATGTGGTCATGGATCTACAGAGGCAGTTCATGTTGCCTGTCTTTGCCCTTTGACATTCTGTATTGGAAATACACGGTCTTTAGACACAAGGATCCTCTCTTGAGGGCTAGGAAACAGATGAGCCTTTGGACATTCCTTCCTCTTTACCCAGAATTTCCTTCCCTTCTCCACTGGGCAGACTTCTAGTAGTCTGTCAAGACCCAACTCCAAATTTACTTCCCACTGAAAGCTTTTCATGATTCAGTTTATTGCTTCTTAAGCATTTTTTTTTCAGTCTAACATGCTGTGCCCATTCATTTTTCAAGCACTTAGCACATGCCAGGCCCTGTGCTAGTTGCTTGGAATGCAAAATGAATGAGATGCTGCACCGACCTTTGAGGAGCTCATGGCTTAGTTTCAGGCAATAGACAATTGTAATAAACTGAAATGAATATCACATGTGACTGAAATATCTTTAATTAGACTCAGGTTGGTTACAGAAAATTGCATTGTGTAGATAAAGTGAGACCAGATTACAAAAGGTTTTTAGAGTATTTGGATTTTATCACTTTTAAGGGTCTCTGACGTGATTCTCACTTATCCCTCCTGCTTATAGACTTCAAAATTCCTTAGAACTGGCCTCTTAAGGAAATGAATTTCTTCACCACCAGCCACCATGTGCTCTTTTCCTGTCTATCTGGTGATTTTGCCTCCTTGTTGGAAAAAGACACACTCAGCAATGGGATTTGGTGGATACATCTGGTAGCAGTGTGAAGATGGATTTGAGATTGGTGAAGAGAGGCAGGAAAACCAGCTGCTGATGTAACAGAGATAATGGGATTGATCTAGAGAGGTGGCAATGGGCCCAGAGAGGACAGACAGATGTGAGAGACATTTGAGGCAAATCAATAGGGCTTGTAACTGAATCAATGTGCAGATCAAAGGAGAGGAAAGAACCAATCATTTTGTAAACTATTTTCATTGGGTTCATTCATGCCAGCTCCCTGATTATTCACAAATATGTATAGCTTCCTATGGAAATAGATGAATCAAATAAAATGATCTCTATATTAATGGTCCATCATTAGATATGATTGGTGGCTACAGGACCTCAACAGGAAAGGAGTAGAGCTGGGCAAAAGAGCTCAAAGCTTTATGATGCCATTGCTTTGTGACAAATTAGGAAGATTTTGGATGTGGTGCATGGTGAAAAGGAGAGGTGTTCAGCTCAGTGGCAACTAATATTTATTAAACACTTTCACAGATTTTTGTCTCACTTAATCCTCTAAGTGACCCCATGAAGTCAGGAGACTTATTCCATTTTACAGTTGAGAGATCTGTAAGAAACCCTCTCTGCCATCAATAGTAAATATATTGGGATTTGGTGCTAGAAAGAAATGAACACATGAGGGGTGACATGGAGATGAAGCTGCTGTAAACTTTCCTAGTTCTGTAGGCTGCTTTATTTGGGGGCTGGATTCTTGTAGTTCTTATTAGAGTTCATTCATGGCATTCAACTTAGTTTAGTATCCCAGGCCTGGACCTCCTAAAAATGCTTTGGAATTGTCAGTGGGACTTTCCAGAGCCTGAATAGAGCTCACAACAGATTTAACATAAGTTCCTGAAGTTATGTCTACTCCCGTACTTCTTCTATCCTGTTTCTGTCACCTAGAGCTGGGGTATCCAACTTTTCTGTGTGTAAAAAGTCTTTTTTAATTTCAAAGTATTTCATGGATCTCCAGCTTGATAATAGTTCAATAATAATAGTACTATTTATACCTATTGAAAGACAAAATAAATTCTGAAGAAGAGAACTATTAATTTAGTAATTGGTGCTTTCAAATGAATTGTGGTATATTCAGAAATAGTTGCACAACTTTTGTGAGTATTTACACAGACTGCATATGAGGATTGATGCATACAGGAATCCTAGGACTCCTGGCAGTGACTCTAAGGCAAACTAGGAGAGAAGAGGCAATAATACTATGAGATGTATTTGGTAGGCCAGTAAGTGAGTAGAGCACTGGAGAAGGAAATCTGGAGGAGAAATGCAGACAGGTGCTGAGTGGTTTACTAACACATGGCGGGTATATCCAGGAAGTAATACCTGGAAGATTCTGAAAGAATAGTTAGGTTCCTTTTACTAGAACATGGGTTCAGGGACTATAGGAGAAGCCCACTTAAAAGTCAGGACCTCCTGGGAACAAGGAACCCACTCTACAAGTAAGAATCCTGTTAAAGCTGGAGCTCTATGTCCATATCAAGGATGACCTGATGTTGACCTCGGAGTGACCTAGAGTGCGATGTGTGTGATGGGGGAGGAGGAGGGAAGGGGGTAGGAGGCACTAACAGCTACTGCTGCTTCCCATCTGCCAGGGAATGTTAGGCCCATAGCATTGCTGACTCCTCATAGTGAGCCTGAGAGGTTGATATTGTCAGTCCCACCATGCAGATAGGAAACAAAGCCCAGGGAGGTTAAGTAACTTTCCCTAAATACATGCTTATAATGGTGAAATATGACTGGGAGCATGTCTCTCTGGGTTTAAAACCTGTGCTTGTCTCCAGTACCATACTGCTTAAGTATCTTCTACTCAAGGTCATTGGTTCTGGGAATGGGGTCAGGGTGAACAACAGCTGTAGGAAAGAGAATAAGAACAGAGGTTAGTAATTTGATGGATCCCAAGACCTATCATTCCCTGGTAGCCTTTAGTTCACTTTAGACTTCTTTTCTCCTTTCCTCTTTGTAGCTGTGCTGAGTGGAGAAAGACATGCCAAGAGATTTGAGAAATAAAAGTATACTACAATACACAATTTCTGAACTTCCAGACTGATTTCCAAAGTCCAAGGACATCCCTAATACAATTTGAGATATGTATAAATCCATGATTTTAGGAGCTTTTTCTTCTCCTAGTAATATGGAGTAGTCTAGTTTAGTTATTACAAAGGAGGATGCTGGTTAAAACAATTATCATGAGTTTATTATACAACTGCAGACCCTGGGGCTGGATTGCCTGTGTTTAAATTCTGATTCTGCCACATTCTAGCTGTGGGGCCTTAAGAAATTTACTTAATCTTTCAGGTCTCAGTTTCCTCATCTGTAAAGTAAAAATAACAGAATACCTACCTTATAGATTTATAGTAAGGATTAAGTGAATAAAGTACTTAAAGCAATGCCTACTACCTAGGATACATTCAATAAATGTGCCCAAAGTGGGTGTCAGAAAGGGCGTACACAGTTGCCTGAAAGTATTAAAATAATAAAAGGAAAAATGGGAGAAGGGCTGCCTGCTGATGTTAATTGTATTTTAGATTAGCTGCCTACAGCTGTCATC
>NW_007734853.1:28469-28980 GCF_000696425.1 Galeopterus variegatus
GGGAGAAGGGCTGCCTGCTGATGTTAATTGTATTTTAGATTAGCTGCCTACAGCTGTCATCCTTCCTTTTTCTTTCCTTCCTTCCTTCTTTGTTTTAATAATTATTGAGTATCTACTATGTACCAGGTACTGTTCTAAGGGCAACAGAGGCAAAGAGAGCACTCAGAGTGATTGCCCCATAGACATGGACACAACCTTGTTCAGGTTATATTCTCTAGAAGCAGAGCCTGAGACAAGGTCTTGGGTACAAGTGATTATTAAAGGGAGTACCCTCAGAGAAAGGGGAGTGAGAGAAGCAGGTTTGGACAGGGGAAGAACTAAGCAAGGATGTAGTCCTAGCTGGAGTCCAAGTTGAGTCTGATTTAATGGAGGGCTCTAGAATTGCACCTTAGAGTTGGTACATCTTGAGGCAAGGCAAGTGGCCTTTGTACCTTCTGTGTCATTCAAGCATTTGTTATGGTCTATGGGGTATGTGTTACCTTAGCTCCCTTTTGGACAATGGCAATTCTCA
>NW_007734853.1:29800-32811 GCF_000696425.1 Galeopterus variegatus
GTAAACCCATCTGTATGCCTTAGCAAATCCACCCATCTCATCTTTCATTGATATTTTCCTTTCTTGTTTCACTCTATCCCCCTCATTCTCAGATGCTTCCCAGATGAGGCACCTGGTGCCCTCACACTATCTCTTATATGATTTGCTCTATCACTATGACACATCACCTAAGAGACTGACCAGTACCTAGGAGAGAGGCTTTCTGCCCAAAGCTCTGAGCATGGCATCCTTGACCTCCTTGTTCCTCAGGCTGTAAACAACAGGATTCAGCAGGGGGGTGATGACAGTGTATGTCACAGAGATAAGTCTGTCCTGAAGAGAATTTTGGGATTTGGGCTTTAAGTAGATGAAAGATGTACAGCCATAGTGGACAATGACCACTGTGAGATGTGAGGCACAAGTAGCAAAGGCCTTTTTCCTGCCTTCAGCAGATGCAATCTTGAGGATGGTGGTGACAATCAGGACATAGGAGATAAAGATCAAGACCATGGGCAGAACAAGGACACAGAGACTGATGAGCAAAGTGATAAATTCTTTGATGGTAGTGTCAGCACATGCGAGCTTCATTAAGGGACGGATATCACAGAAGAAGTGGGAGATGATATTGGCATCACAGAAGGGCAGGCTAAACACAGAAGACACCTGAATTATAGCTGTGCTCAGACCAATGCTCCAGGATCCACTCGCCAATTGTACACAAGCCTTTTTGCCTATGATGACTGAATACCGTAGGGGGTTGCAGATGGCCACATAGCGGTCATACCCCATGGCTGTGAGCAGGAAGCAGTTGTTGACACCAAAAGTGAGATAGAAGAAGAGCTGGGTGGCACAGTCTGGAATGGAGATGGCTTGTTGGGGGCTGAGGAGACCAGACAGCATTCGTGGGATGATGGCAACAGTAAAACAGGTCTCAGAAATGGACAGCACACTCAGAAAGAAGTACATGGGTGTGTGAAGTTGACGATTGAGGTAGATAACTGTCAAGATGATAGCATTGCTGGCAAGAGTCAACATGTACAAGACCAAAAGGACCACAAAAAGGATGAGTCTGTGATGCCACTCAAAAATGGAGAAACCTTCAAAGGTAAACTCCTTCATCGCTGTGAAATTGGGTTTTGGCATTGAGGAGAATCTGTGTCTGAAAGAGATGAAGTGGGAAGGTTGAGTTTTGAGATTAGAAATAGTAGGCTGGTCCAGGGTCATCAGTAGACATGTGCAGGGACTCAAAAGGGCTGTATTTCTGAGTTTCAGAAGCTCTCAACATTCAGCCACTGGCCAAATGCTGAAAGATCTTTCAAGTTTCTCAGGGACCTGGTACTGGGGGCAGATATAGTGAGGCAGGAGGAGGGAGTAAATACGTAAAGGGAGTACAGATTCTCCTCTACTTATGATGGAGTTAGCTCCCAATAACCCATTACAAATCAAGTTTCTCAGGGACCTGGTACTGGGGGCAGATATAGTGAGGCAGGAGGAGGGAGTAAATACCTAAAGGGAGTACAGATTCTCCTCTACTTATGATGGAGTTAGCTCCCAATAACCCATTACAAATCGAAAATATCATTAAGCAGAAAATGCATTTAATATACCTAACCTACCAAACATCATAACTTAACCTAGTCAACCTTAAGTGTGCAAACCCATCTAACACAAAGCCTATTTCCTAATAAAGTGTTAAATATTTTATGTAATTTATTAAATACTGAACTGACAGTGAAAAACAGAATAGTCATATGGGTTCTCAAAGTACAGTTTCTACTGAATGCATATCACTTTCACACCACTGTAAAGATGAAAAATTGTAAGAGTTAAACCATTGTAAGATGGAGACTGTCTGTATTGGAACCCCCTAACTAGATTGGCTAGAAGTAAATGCAGGCCAGAGAAGCCACTAGAAAGAGTGTGCACAGCCCTGAAACTCTACCCAAACTTACCCGGTTTAAACTGGCAATGGCCTATCATGTGTAAAAAGCACAGTGTAAAGGGATACACCTAAAGAGTGAATTAGTTTAAGCCAGGAACAGACCACTATGTGAAGCACACTCCTGGGAGGTAAGAGGCCAGCTCCAACTCTGTTCTGAAGGGCTTCCATTTGGTAAATCGAGGTAGAAAACACTGCCTTCTCTCACAGTCCAAATTCAAGATGGCTAATGTCTGGAATAAGGCAGTGAGAGGAGACACTGCTTTTTCTCCTTGAGGGGAGTCTGCTGTGTGAACCCAGAACATTGCATAGTCCAGAGCCAACTCTTTTTTCAGTCTTGTTTCCCTTCTATTGCCCCCAAATATTTCAGTTCCTGAGTTACTCTTCTACTGTGTGGAGGGCAGTTTCTTCTATTTTCCAGCCTTTAGTCAATAAAGGCTCTGAAACTTTTTATGGGTTTGAAATACTAGTAACTATAAGACAACAGCGACAAAAAACACAAAATATTTAAGTTTATAGAAATCTCTGGCTTTAACCCCTGTGTGAATGGAGGAATGCCTG
Source organism: Galeopterus variegatus (assembly GCF_000696425.1). NCBI lineage: Eukaryota > Metazoa > Chordata > Mammalia > Dermoptera > Cynocephalidae > Galeopterus > Galeopterus variegatus. The sequence goes on from NW_007734853.1 coordinate 32,280, forward strand.
ATTTTCTTTGCTCATTCCATTTGTCTCCATTTGCTCATTTATAAAATCATGAGAATAATAATATCTACTCCATAGTGTTGCTATGGAGATCATATGAATTACTGTATGTAAATTGCCAAGTGCAGTTCTTGATACATAGCAGTCAAACAACACATTAAATTTTTGCTTGCCTCCCTTAATCTTTCCTCCCCATCCCCACTCTCCATAACTCTGGGTTCTACTTGTAAATTAGGGCCACTCAAACACACACACACACACACACACACACACACAGACACACACACACACACACACACACACTCTTTTTCTTTTTCTCTTTTTCATGATCATAGTTATTGTCATTAATTTCTCTAATCACTATTGATTGCAAATCCGATCTTCATTTTCCACACCCACCTCCCTTCCAGCTCTAGATTCTGAAATGTGCAGGGATGGGTTGGGGGTGGTCTGTGATTAACCCCCTCTGTGATCAAACCCCAGCTCCACTTCTCTCATGTGTTACCTTGGAAATGTCTTTCATCTCTTCAGGCTT
>NW_007734853.1:33759-35557 GCF_000696425.1 Galeopterus variegatus
TATTTTTAATATTCTTAGAGAAAATAATATTTTCTGGGTGATTTTCTCAATATTTATGCTTTTTGATCCCTAAGTGTTAGGGCACCACTGTATATTCAGTTTTTCCACTTGACAATATTCCTGGGAGATAAAAGAAACAGAAAAAGTGGTGTCCCATGAGAAAAGGGGCGTAAGGCCATATTCAGTGACAGAACGAGAATGCCTGCTTCACTGAGTTGTGGAATGTCACTTACATCTCAGTGGGCAGAACTGAGGCTCATTCAGAATTCAGGAGAGTGAAGCTGGAAACCGTGATTTGCAGGACTCCTGTTGTGCTGTGGCAGATGCAGCACACAGAATCTTCCGAAGGAGAGGACTGGAAGAAAAACAGAAATCACGAGTCTTTCAGTTTATTCGTCTCCTGGATTGGTCACATCTGGGAGTAACAGACATAGAGAAAGTTACACCGTGCTCTCCTGTGTCTCTCCATAGCTCTGTCTCTTTAAGTCTGGATTGCAGGCTGTCAGAGAGGACTGTTCTCCTATGCCCCAGGACTCCGGGGCCTCTCTCCCCAAAGCCACAGTGAGTGTCCCCAAGGCAGCAACAGCAAGATTCTAACACCATGATGCCTGGGGATCTCATTAGAAAAGTGGCTCATCAACCCAATCACATAGATAGTACTTAGACAATTAGGGGTTTTCCACAGGAACAAAGCCTTCACATCAGGACGCGGCCTTGTCCTGCTTAGTGGATGAAGAGGGCCTCAAAATCATCTTACAGAGAGAGCCCCAGAACCCAATCACATTTAAGGATGCAACTTCATTAGGCAAGACTCACACCCCAGGGTCTCTCTGACATAGAGCTGAAGGATCCAACTCTGAGGTCCCTTCTAGGGACCAGTGACTCATTTATTTATTGATTCCTTCAACAAATACTTATTGAACTCATGTCTCTCACCTGCCAGTACATGGAATATAGCAGAGACTGGGGATGTAGCATTCCAGTTCTGGTGGCTTTGCAGTATCTGTACATCACTGTGTATTACCTTCTCCTGAGGAAGAGCAGAAGGAAGGCTTTCAATGAGGTTGTTCCTATAGCCCCCTCTTCCTCTCTCCCAGCATTTAGTCAGTCAGCAGACTCAGCCTTGTTTCCCTTTCATAATGTGAGCTCGACATAGGCCTTCCCAAAGGTTGGAGGATAATCAGGTATCAAGGTTCCCTTAGGATTTTGGCTCTCCAGTAATTCCTCATTCTGGTGCCCAACTTATGCCCTTCTCTTAGAGATTCAAAACATAGGAAAGATTCCCTATGTAAGTACCAGGATACTGAGAAGTGAATACTTGAAAGCAAGACAGTTTATTGTGGTGTTTTTGACAAGTCCAGGAAACTGGGAGAGACTGGACAAGCATGGAATAGTTGTCAGGCATTCAGTTCAATTCCACATAATCTCTTTCAAGGCCCTCAAACATTTACCCAGGAGAAACTGGAATACTTGAGCTCATAATACGTTAAGATCCAGAGTCCCACAGCTGAGAGATAAATATATAGTATATTTATCACTTCTTGAAAATGGCCAATTCAAACCTTATTCAAACTGTTTGAAATCCTTCAGGGAGCAGCTGAAGGAAGGTAGCAGGTCTTATCAAGACCTTGAAATAATCAGTTAATCTTGGACCTTATTTGTCAATGTCCCTTCTTCACAGTTTCTTTGGTATTTCTATTTAAATATGTAGCTTTTCAAAATTAGAAATAGAATAGAGTTGAAACCTGTGAGAAAGGAAAGAAAACCCTGATACTAAAATTATGAACTAAAAATTGAC
>NW_007734853.1:36544-37164 GCF_000696425.1 Galeopterus variegatus
TTTTGTCTTTTCCATTATGATTTTTATATCTCATTTATTTGTCTTATTGCATTTGGTTATGAAATATAAAGTTGAATACTAGAAGTTATAGATGCATTTTTCTCTTTTGCCATATTTTAATTTAAATGTTTCTCATGTTTCATTCACCATTGAAAGTTATGCTTGCTATAGGTCTCTGGCAGAGATACACTTTATCAGAATAAGGAAGTTCCCTTCTATTACTGGTTTGTTTGCAAGTTTATCATGAACGGGCTGTTAAATTTTCAGCTGGTTCCTTTTCTACATCCATTTATGTAATTATATGCTTTTAATTCTTTAATTGGTTAGGGGTGAAGTACATTAATAGATTTTTCTAATGTTGGCTCATTCCTATGTTTTTAAAGCAAACCCTATTTGGTCTTTTTATATAGTGTTGAATTCAATTTGCTATATTTTCCTCTGTTCATTATTGGCTGATAATTACCTTTCCTAGTTTGTCTATTTTTGGTACCAAAGGTTTGCAGTTAACAACCTCTATAAATGCTGAGGAAATTTCACACCTTTCTGTGTTCTGATGCCTTTTTTTTTTTTTTTTTAAGAATAGGTTTCTCAGCACTACCATTTCCATGTATATGTTTTCT
>NW_007734853.1:38519-39797 GCF_000696425.1 Galeopterus variegatus
GAGGGGTTTGGCTGAGGCCCTCAGTGCCTGCGTGACCTGCCTTGGAAGTCAGGGTGTTTTCAGTCTTTCAAGGTTTTATAGGTGTTCTTTGGTGGTCTTAGACCTTTACTGGTCAATTCCAGAACTTTATCTGTTTTTTTTGTTTGTTTGTTTTTTCTTTCAGTTCTGTGTTTGATCATTCACTATTCTCACCACTTAAACTTTGCACTGGAACTAATTTGTTTTCTTTTGATTGCTTCTAAAATGGGGGAACTTTCTGTGGGAACCAGTACTGGAGCCCTGTGGTTGAGCTAAATTGCTGCTTTGCTGCTGATTCTCTGGGAAAGGCTTTTTGGTACAGCTCAGGGTTTAACTGTTGACCTTGTAAGCACTTCCAGGTCTTGTGAGATCTGGTACACCTGGGTTGTATGGAAACTCTGGTCTGGGCCTGAGTCTTCTCAGCAAACTGCATCCCCTGTAGTTCTATATTCCTGACCAGTCTCCCATGAGTGGGCCTGTGCTGATTGGAGGGCAGATCAGCTGTCTGTACTGTACTCCAATGTTCCCCCAGTGGGTCCATCTCCCCTACTGCCCATACTCCAAACACTTCCCATGGGACGGGCCATGTGCTGGTCCCTTGTGATATCTCACTGGCCTCTGAGTGGCTCCTTTATTTCAGTTGTCTATGGCCCCTCGCTCCTATGTGGCTCCTAAGTGGTCTTGCTGGCCTGGGGACCACCAAGGCCCTCTTCTCCCCTGCAGTCTCCTTGCAACTTCATACAAAGGGCACAGCAGCTGCTTTTGCCAGCTCTCGCTCTATGTGTTCACCAGGGCCAGCCTTGAAGTGGTTGGGGCCCAAAATGGTCAGAACAGTCCTTTCTTTATCTCATGGTGGTTCCTCCTGCATTCATGAACTCTGTAGGTCTCTCTTCCTCTTCCCCTGAGCTCTAGTGGCCCCAGCTTGGCAGTCATTGCTTTCTAATAGTTGTAAATTGGTTGATTGTCAGAAAAGGTGATGCTGGATACTGTCTATTCTGTCATCTTGATTGGAAGTCTATTCAAGATCCCATTTCCATATTTTAGGATTGTCATTCTAGTAAATTTTCTATTTCTTCCTGGTCTAATTATGGTAATTGCAGACCATAAATATATATGCACCCAGCATCGTAGCACCCAGATATATAAGACAACTGTTTTTGGATCTAATGGGAGAAATAGATCCCAACACAGTAATAGTTGGGGACTTTAATGCACCTCTCCCTGCATTGGATAAATCATCTAGACAAAGAACCAGCAGAG
>NW_007734853.1:40392-42859 GCF_000696425.1 Galeopterus variegatus
AGTGGGTTAAATAAGAAATAAAGCAAGGAATAGAAAAATTCCTTGAAATGAATGAAAATACCGGTAGAACTTACCAAAACCTATGGAATACTGCAAAAACAGTGCTAAGAGGGAAGTTTATCACAATAAGTACTTACATCAAAAGAATAAAAAGACTTCAAATAAAGAATTTAATAATAAACCTCAAAGAACAAGAAAAGCAAGAACAACCCAAAACCAAAATTAGTAGGTGGAAAGAAATAGTTAAGATTAGACCAGAACTAAATGAAATAGAGACCAAAAGAATGATACAAAAATAAACAAAACAGAAAAGTTAGTTTTTGGAGAGGATAAACAAAATAGACAAGCTATTGGCCAGATTAACTAAAAAAAGAAGAGATAAGACCCAAGTAACAAAATTCAGAAATCAAAAAGGAGACATTACAACTGATACCACAGAAATATGAAGAATCATTGTAGACCATTATGAAAAACTATAGGCCAACAAATTTGAAAACCTGGAGGAAATGGATAAATTTCTGGACACATACCAACTACCAAGACCGAACCAAGAAGAAATAGAAAACTGGAACACACCAGTAACAAGCAATGAGATTGAAGTAGTTATCAGCAGTCTCCCAACAAAGAAAAGTCCAGGACCAGACAGCTTCACTAGTGGATTACCAAATATTTAAAGAGGATTTAACACCAGTTCTTCTCAAACTATTCCAAAAAATTGAAACAAAGGCCATTCTCCCCAAATCATTCTATAATGCCAGCATCACCCTAACCAAAACTGGACAAAGACACAACAAAAAAGAAAAGTTACAGGCCAATATCCTTGATGAACATAGATGCAAAAATCCTCAGCAAGGTATTAGCTAACAGAATACAATAGCACATCAAAAAGATTATACACCATGATCAAGAGGAATTAATCCCAGGGATGCAAGGATGGTTCAACATATACAAATCAATAAATGTGATACATCACATCAAAATCAAGGACAAAAACCATATGATTATCTCAACAGATGCAGAAAAAGCATTTGAAAAAAGTCAGCATCACTTCATGATAGAGAGTCTCAACAAATTAGGTATAGAAGGAAAAGATCTCAACACAGTAAAATCCATATATGACAAACCCACTGCCAATGGGTTTTCTCAATGGGGAAAATCTGAAAGCTCATCCTTTAAGATCAGAGACAAGACAAGAATGCCCACTCTCACCACTCCTAATCAACACAGTATTGGAAGTGTTAGCCAGAGCAATCAGGCAAGGGAAAGAAATAAGGAGCATCCAAATTGGAAAAGACAAAGCCAAAATGTCATTGTTCATATATGACATGATTCTATGTATAGAAAAACCCATAACCTATACCAGAAAAACTGCTAGAGCTGATAAACAAATTCAGTAAAGTTGTAGGATATAAAATTAATACAGAGAAATCAGTAGCATTCTTATACACCAACAATAAACAAGAAGAAAAAGAAATCAAGAAAGCAAGCCCATTTACAATAGCTACTAAGAGAATAAAATACCTCGTAGTAAATTTAACAAGAGAGGTGAAAGATCTCTACAAGGAGAACTACAAAATTCTGCTGAACAAAATTAAAGAGGACACTAAAATATAGAAAGACATTCCTTGTTCGTGGATTGGAAGAATTAGAATGGTAAAAATATCCATACTACCCAAAGCTATCTACAAATTCAGTGCAATTCCCATCAAAATGCCAATGACATTTTTCACAGAAATAGAAAAAACAATCTCAACATTCACATGGAATTAAAAAAGACCCCAAATAGCCAAAGCAATTGTGAGCAAACTAACTAACTAACTAACTAACTAACTAACTAACTAACTAACTAACTAACTAACTAAAATCATAGGCATTAACTACCTGACTTCAAATTATACTACAAAGCTATAGTAACCAAAACAGCATGGTACAGTTATAAAAATAGTTGCATGGACTAATGGAACAGAATAGAAGACCCAGGATCAACCCAGGTACTTATGGCCAACAGATCTTTGACAAAGGTGCCAAGAACATACATTTGAGAAAAGACAGCCTCTTCAATAAATGGTGCTGGGAAAACTGGATATCTGTGTGTAGAAGAATGAAACTAGACTCATACCTCTCACCATATACCAAAATCAACTCAAAATAGATAAAAGACTTTAGTGTAAAACCTGAAACTATAAAACCCCCAGAACAAAATGTAGGGGAAACACTGAGGATTCAGGACTGGCAAGCACACTATGAGTAAGACCCCAAAAGCACAAGCAACAATAGAAAAAATAAACAAATGGGATTATATCAAACTGAAATGCTTCTGCATAGCAACGGAAACAATCAACAAAGTGAAAAAACCTACTTATTGGGAGAAAATGCTTGCAAACCATACATCTGATAAAAAATTAATTTCCAGGGCCGGCCTGGTGGCGCACTTGGTTGAGTGCGGTGCTTGGGAGCGCGGCGGTGC
>NW_007734853.1:43446-44684 GCF_000696425.1 Galeopterus variegatus
GGAGAGAGGGAAGAGGTCAAGGAGTAATTGGGTAAGGGACACAAATGTAATTATGATTTGTAATGATGAACATGCTAATAATATTGATTTGATTGTCATATACTGTACACAAATACTGATAATCAATTCTGTGCCCCATAAATATGGATAAATAAAACTATAAAAAATGAGAAAATAAAGCACTACCATTTCTATATTTTAGGATTATAATTCTACTAAATTTTCTATTTCTTGCTGGCCTGATTATGGTAATTGCAGTGGATTGAATGTCCCTCCAGACTCATTGAAGCTTAGTCTCCTGTAAGTGTGATGAACAAATCAGGGTAACTAATATAATTCATCATCACAAAATTAATCATTTCTTTGTTATGAGAGCATTTGAGCTCTTCTCGCCAATTGAGAGCATACTATAAATTATTGTTAACTATGGATGCCTAGCACTACTGTAGACCTCTAGAACTTATTTGTCCTATCTAGCTGTGGTTTTGTATACCTTAACCAATATCTCACTGTCCTCCCTCTCAGCCCCTAGTAACCACAGCGCTACTCTCTACTTCTATAAGCCCAATTTCTTTTTTCCTTAACTCCCACATATGAGTGAGAACATGCATTTCTCTTTCTGTGAGTGACTTATTTTACTTAACAGAACATCTTCCAGGTTCATCTGCATTTCTGACAGGATTTATTTTTTTTTCTTATGGCTGAGTATTACTCCATTGGGTGTATATACCACTTTTTCATTCATTCATCTGTCAGTGGACACCTAGTTCGATTCCATATCTTGGCTATTGTGAATAGTGCTGCAATAAACATGCGGGGGCAGATATCTCTTCAGTATGCTAATTTCCTTCCCTTTGGATAAATAGCCAGCAGTGTGATTGCTGGATCATATGGTAGTTCTTTTTTTAGTTTTTCTGAGGGATCTCCATAGTGTTTTCCATAGTGGCTGTGCTAATTTACATTTTGACGAACAGTTTATAAAAGTTCCCTTTTCTTTGCATCCAAACCAGCATTTGGTATTTTTTGTCTTTTTGATACTAGCCATTCTAAGTGTGGTGAGATGATGTATCATCGTGATTTTTATTTGCATTTCCCTGATGGTTAGTGAGATTGAGCATTTTTTCATATACCTTTTGGCCATTTATATGTTTTCATTTGAGAAATGTATATTCAGCTCATATTTTGCCCATTTTTTAATCTGGTTATTTTTTTGCTGTTAAGTTCCTTGTATATTCTGT
>NW_007734853.1:45686-47278 GCF_000696425.1 Galeopterus variegatus
TATAATTTTTGCCCAGGCCAATGTCTTAGAGTGTTTCCCCTATTTTTTTTCTAGTAGTTTTATAGTTTCAGATCTTACATTTTGATCTTTAATCCATTTTTAGTTGATTTTGGTATATGTAAGAAATAGTGGTCTAGTTTCTTTCTTCTGCATATGGATATTCAGCTTTCCCAGTGCTATTTACCAAAGAGGCTGTTCTTTTCCCAATGTATGTTCTTGGACCTTTGTCAAAAAATCAGTTGGCTGTACATACCTGGGTTGATTCCTGGGTCCTCTGTTCTGTTCCATTGATCCATGTGTCTGATTTTATGCCAGTAACATGTTTTAATGACCATAGCTTTGTAATATATTTTGAAGTCAGGTAGTATAAAGCCTCCCACTTGGTGCTTTTGCACAAGATTGTTTATTGTGTCTTTCTGATTTTTCTTGATCATGATTGGTAAAGATTTAATTTCTAAATTAATTCTCCAAAGATCTAAACTTTTTAAAAATAACATTTCTATTGTTTTAGGTTTCTTTTGTATTTCAACTAATTTATATTATTATTGGTGTCTACTTTCTTTGGACTTATTTTGTTATTCTCTCTCAAGATTCTTGAATTAAAATCTTCATTTATTACTTTCTAGCAAATATATGAAGCTATAAACTCCTTTCTGAGAACTGCTTCAGATGTAACTTTAGTTTTAATATGTAGTGATTTTGTTAGGTTGTAGCATTACGCATTGTTATACTTCATTTTTATTTCTTTAACTCACAAACTATTTAGATGTTTATATAATACAGGAATCAAGAACTCAGACCCTGGAGTCAGAGTTCCTGAGTTTGTGCCTCACTCTACCATTTACTAGCTAAATGACCTTGGACAAATTGCTCAATCCTCTGTGCCTCGACTTCCTTATTTATAAAATATGAGAAATAATAGTTCCTGCCTCAAACAATTGTAAAAATAGACTGAATAAATATTTAAAAGTGCTTAGAATAATGGCTAACATATAATATTCAGTCTATGAGGAAGTATAATGGAGGAGAGTTTGGCTACTTTCTTATTTTGTTTGATTTCCTATTTTATTTAATTGTGGTCCATAAAAAATATTTACATAATATCCCTTCAATATGATGATTTTCATCCCTTTGGGTATATACACAGCAGCAGTGGGACTGCCGAGTCACATGGTAGTTCTATCCGTAGTTGTTTGAGGAGCCTCCATATTCTTTTCCGTAATGGCCTCACTAATTTGCAGTCCCACCAACACTGTAGCAGTGTTCCTCTTTTCCTGCATCCTCGTCAGCATTTGTTATTCTCTGTCTTTCTGTTACTAGCCAGTCTAACTGGGGTCAGATGATATCTCAAAGTGGTTTCAGTTTGTATTTCCCTGATGCTTAGTGATGTCGACCATTTTTTCATGTATCTGTTGTCCATTTGATGTCTTCCTTTGAGAAATGCCCGTTCAGCTCCTTTGCCCCTTTTTTAATTGGGTTATTTAGTTTTTCACTGTTAAGTTGTTTGAGGTCCTTGTATATTTATGGATATTAATCCCTTGTCAGATTCATAGTTTGCAAATATTTTCTCCTATTCTCTAGGTTTTCTTTTC
>NW_007734853.1:47848-48849 GCF_000696425.1 Galeopterus variegatus
TTCTTCTAGGATTTTTGTAGTTTGGAGTCTTATATTAGTCTTTAAATCATTCCGAGTTGATCTTGGTATATGGTGAGAGGTATGGGTCCAGTTTCATTCTGCTACACATGGATATACAGTTTTCCCAGCACCATTTATTGAAGAGGCTGTCTTTTCTCCAATGTATGTTTTTGGTGCCTTTGTCAAAGATCAGTTGGCTATAAGTACTTGGATTGATTTCTGGGTTCTCTATTTTATTTAATTTGTTTTTATCTTAAGACCACTATTCTGGAGTCCTTTTTCGTCCTTCTCCAGTCTGGATTGGGTTGTTCTCTAGGATTGCTATAGGGCTACAATCATGGAGCTTTTCTTCACCAGCATTCTGGGATTCTCTTGTCTCTCACCTGTGTTAGCTTTCCTATTTCCTGGATCCCTGATTTTGATAGAGTCCAGCAACTCTTCAATAAGTTCCCGAGAACAAGAATGCGGTATGTAAATTCCTTGAAATATTACTTCCCTGAAAGTAGGTTTATTATTTCCACATGTGTTGTGAATAGTACACTGAGTGTATTGATTTAGCTTAGAAATAATTTACCCTCATAATTTTGAAGGCATTGCTTTGCTGTTTTCTGTCTTCCAGTGTAGTTGTTAAGAAGTCTAATTTTATTGAAAACTCAGTTTTTTAATATGATGTGTCCTTCTGCCTTTCTTTTTTCTGGAAGCTTTTAGCAGTTTCCTTTATCCCTAGAGTTTTGATTTTGCATGATGATGGCCTTCAGTGTGTGTTCTTTTTTATTTTTTTCCCCCACTATGCTAGTCACTCAATCTGGAAATTCGTGTTTGTCAGCATTTTAAAATATTATTTTGATTGATGTTGTTTATCTTCTATTTTCTATATTTGTTTCTTCCAGAACTCACTTGTTGGACATTACACCTCTTTATCAGTCCTCACATAACATATTGTGTCTCTTTTTTTCTAACTTTTTTTCTATTTTCCTACACTTTCTGGAAGACTTCCTCAA
>NW_007734853.1:49568-50790 GCF_000696425.1 Galeopterus variegatus
ACACTCTCTTCTCCCATCTCTTTGAGGATATTAAATACTCATATGTATAAATACACGTGGAGATATATATATATATATATATATATACACACACACACACATATATATATATTTCTCTTCTTTCATGCATTGCATCTCCTTTTTATTTATTTGTTTTTTTTCATTTTAAAATATTTTTTCTGTTTGTTTGTTTGTCCAATGTGATTTTTCATGTTAAGAACCACATTGGTTTTACATTCATATGTAAGAAAGAAAGTCTAATAAGCCAATTGGAAGTTCTGGGTGTATGTCTGTGAGCACTTTATAGAGCAATAAAATGGCAAATAGTTTTTCACTTGGAAGCACACAAGTGCTTCAGATGTCAGTATCTATAGGTGTAGTCTCTTGAGATTCTCTATTTCCCCAGGAGAGATTGCTCTCATGTTCTTCTGGTGGCTGTAGACCTTGTTGCCAAGATTATGGGAAACAAAGGAGGAGAAGACTGGGTTGGGGGGGGATTCTCTCTACTTGGTATGTGGAATTTTTTTAACCCCCTCATTTTCTACACAACACTTCCCTATCAGTTTGTAAATCTCTCTGGAAAAAGTAAAGGTCCAGTATTTCACTTTAATATGGTGGGGGGAGGTGCATTAACCACAGTGAGTTGCATTAGAAAAGTGGAGCTCTTGGCTTAGGCACCTGAATTTGCTGTAGTGTTCAGTAAGGCTGCCTGCTGTTTGCTCCAGAGGGAGATATTATCTCTATCTTCCAAGGCTGTTCACTATACGCATATCTTTGAAATAATCATCTGGATCAAAAGCTGTCAGTGCCTGTGTTGACAATATACGTAGAAATGCAAGAGACCCACGAAGAATTGTCACAGTCAGTTCAAACATGTATAGCAAAAGCTAAAAGGGAAGGAAGATGTACTGTGTGTGACAGTGGATGGGGATATTGGCCTTTGTAATAAAATCTAAATTCATTAGGCATCACCTATGGGAGAAAGGCAGCATGGCTTTAATGAGGGAGATGCATTCCTTAACAGGCTCTATGAACCATTTGCTGTATTAAAAATAACAATGTATTTTTGGTTTCAAAAAATTGGAAAAGCTCCAACATTTGAGCCATTAAAATAATGAAGAATCTTTATTATTATAGACAGATATAGACAATAATGTATAGATAAATAGTTACTTATCTTGATGAAAATGGATAGAAGCCTCAAAGTTTGTGAAGATATGCG
>NW_007734853.1:51867-60578 GCF_000696425.1 Galeopterus variegatus
GACCTTGCCCAAGGTGAAACAAGAATCAATTGTAGGGCCCTTTGTCTCCAGGGTCTCTGTATCTAACCACTGGGCTGTAGTGATTCTCTTGCTTCTTCATCTGACTCTTATGAGTGTTGATTCCTCTAACTTGATGTCCCCTGAGACACATGTATCATTCACCTCCCCCTTACTATCTTGGATCATGCCTCCTTTGTAGTATTCTCTTACCCTAAGACTGAGTTAGGTGCTCATTCTTTATGCTTCCATAGCCTTCTGTACTGATATCCATCATAACACGCTTTAGTCTGTACTGTCATTCCCATTTACCCCCTCCTCTAATGATGTGAGTTATTTAACATAAGAGACTCTTTCCAATTCATTGTTCATTCAGTAAATAATTATAGAGCAATTAGTATATACTAGCCATTGAATCCATAGACCTTAACACATAGTAAGGGAACAAGAAATATTTGATGAATGAATAAATGAATTAATGCTCTTCTTTGGAATTCTTCTCCCCCTTAAGATCGGTTGTGAATTTTATTGCTAATACCACAGAGGAAAAATAGGAGCTAATTACATAACCACCTGGAATAAGTTATACAATTGATTATATAGATGCAAAATTGCCCTTTATCTTTAGCTTCCAATTCTCTCTATAAATTATCATTGGAAGCCTTCCTGGTTAAGCACTTCACCGTTAGAATCTCTGCTGGTGGTATACCTCAAACTTTGCATACACTTAGAGTTTATTTGACAAGTATAGCATTTACTAGGTGCCAGACACTTTTCTAAGCACTTTGATATATTAACTAGTTTAATCCTCACAACAACTCTGTGAAGAAGGTGTTGTCATTAAGCCAATTTTATAGTTAAAGAAACTAAGAGAAGTTAAGTAACTTGCCCATAGCCACATAGTTAGGAACTGGAGGAAACAGGATCCAATCTTGGGCACTGTGGCTCCAGAGTCCATGCTTTTAACTGCCTGCCATTACAGTCTATTTCCTTTTTGAGGCATGACAATGGGAAATTGCATTTTGACATATTCTTTGTGAGAGATCACTTGATAAAAATTTTATAGAGAAAAACATGGCACTCTATCAAAGTTGAAAATGCTCATAGCCTTTGACTTTGCATTTTCACTTCCTGGTATTCACTTGTGTGTGAAGTGATGTGCTTACAAAGTTTTCTATTGTAGAATTGTTTATAATGGCAATAACTGGGAAAAATAAAAAACTAAACCATTGACTTCCATTTATGGAAACATGGCCAATATGATAGCCTGAATGGCCCTCCCAAACCTGTCCTTATGCTAGTCATCTCCCCTACATAAAGGAGTAGTACTGAGGAAAGGAATGCCCAGGACTCTGGATATCTGGGGAGAACACCTGTTCTGGAACCCTCTGTGCTTTCAATTCATGCTGAAAGATAGAAATAGTTCAATCCCAGAGAGCCATCATCCTTCACTGTGTCTTTGCCTCCTCATTGTGTCATCAAAGGCCACAATCAAGGATGAGAACAGAGGGAGCTTAATGCCAGGCTAGCTCAACACCTGCCTCCTCTTTAACCTGGACTCACCTCATTAATGATCTAGTAGAGTAGTTAGTAATTCCATTGTTCACTTTATGTTGAAACTTTCCCTCCCTCTGATCCCTACTCTCAATTCAGTAAATCATAAGAAATTTCTTGATTTATTAACAAATCTCTCTTTTCCATTGTGCATTTCTTTCAGATTCAGACATTCCTCAGTGTCAGTCAAACTCTGCTGCCATTACTGAGCTCTTCTTTGAAAGTGTCTCTAGATTTGGGTATTAGCACAGGCTTATCCTCTTTCTTGTTCTTCTGACTTTGTATTTGCTGACTGTTTGGCAATATCATCATCATCATCATCATGACCATCGTTTACATGGACCATCATCACTATATTCCCATGAACTTCTTCCCAAGCATGCTGTCCCTGTCTGGGAACTGATATTCTATGGCCATCATTCCCCACATTCTTTCTGGCCTCTGAGTCCTCCTGGGTCCATTTCCATCCAAGGCTGTGACACCTAGCTCTTCAACTATACCATCTGTGCAGTCAACAACTGTTTCCTATTTGTGGCCATGCAATGTGACCATTATGTGGCCATCTGCAACCCCCTACGGTATTTAGTCATCATGGGTAAGACAGCCTGTGTCCAGTTGGCATCTGGGTCACTGAAAATTGGCCTGGTCATGGCCGTTGTCCAGGTGACATCTGTGTTTGGCCTGTCTTTCTGTGATGCCTTTGTCATCTCCCACTTCTTCTGTGACATAAGACACCTGCTGAAGCTGGCCTGCACAGACACCACTGTTAATGAGATCATCAACTTTGTAGTCAGTCCTTGTCCTACCCATGGGCTTGGTCTTCATCTCCTATGTCCTCATCATCACCTCCATCCTCAAGATCGTCTCTGCTGAAGGTAGGAAGAAGGCCTTTGCCAACTGTGCCTCCCACTTCACGGTGGTCATTATCCACTATGGCTGTGCCTCCATCATCTACTTCAAACCTAACAATAGGGTTCTGAGAAGCAGAAACTTCTTGAGTAAAGGCAAGGCCATCATTGAATCGTTTAGGTAGGACTGTCACTGCTCTATAGGGTGCTTCTGTGCATTTAAGGAAGAAAGCATTTCCTCTTCCAGGCGCTTCTGTCCAAATTTGCCATAATAATTTTACTGTCCTTTCTTTGGAAATTGTTATAAATCTTGGATGTCTGAGATGTGAATGCACTTCCTTGGATGTGGCGCTGTCATGCACTGCACAACCTATAGAATATTATGCTGTAATTATGACTATAGGTATGAAAAGTGATACTGGAAATAAATAAATGCCTAGTTCGTCCCCCTGAGTCTTCATTCACTCCTGGATTGTCTGAAAGGCTAAAGACACTGATTTCTATTATTGGCTGGAATACCTTCACTTTCCTAACTCCGGTCTAACCAAAAGAGTGTTTAAAACTTATAAATTCTGGAGTTATTACAAGGTGGGACCCAACATGGGGGATCCTAGACTGAGCCAGCCCCACTGTGTCCAGCGTGAACCAGACCCATCCCAAATTCTTCCAAGAGCTAGAGGCACATATTTACATGTGTTATGGTAGAGCTCATGGTAACTAACCTTACTAACACCCTAGGATGTCTTCCTATTCAGAGCTTACACACACAGTGACCCTGCTGTCAAATTCCCAGTTCTAAGCCTTGTGGTTTTGTACTAGAATCAATGAAGAAGACAATCATAGTAAATTAAGTATTTACCACGTAACAAGCACTGTGCTAGAAATTTTATACACATTATCTAATTTAAACTTTACTTGTATTCTCCAAATCTTAGTGTGTCAATTCTTTTATTTACTCATTTATTCAAGTGATATTTATTTAGGGCTTCATTACCTGTTTATGTTAATGGGCTAAAGCTGACTCTTAGAAGACTGGTTCTCTCCCAAACTTTTTGATCATGAGAAACCTATCAATTCTTAAAAATTATTGAGGACCCTGTGAACTTTTGTCTATATTATTTTACCATAGTAAAAATTAAAATTGAGAAATTTTGAAAAAAATTTGTATTTTTTAAAAAATAACTAAAACTAGCCTATTATACGATAACATAAAAACATATTGTTATGAAACATAACTATAACCAAAATTAATATGCATAATCAATACAAATTTTAAAATTTCCTAGAAAGATTATGAGAAAAAAAGATTTGTATAACATAAAATAAAATATTGTTGGAACTGAAAAAAAGATTTAGAAGAGTGGCACTGGTTTACCTGTTTGCAAATCACTTTAATGTCTGGCTTAATAGAAGATAGCATATATACTTCTGTATTTGATCTGTTGCTGCATCATCTGTCACATAGCTTCTGAAAAAGTCCTTTCTCATGAAAAGATGAGTGAAAAAGGTAAATGTCAGTATCATCATGAAAATAGTTTGATCTCACAGACCCCATGGAAAGGATCCACTGATCAGTCTTTGAGCACACCTGGGCTAGTGCATAGGACCTCGTCTTCCTGTTGTGAGCTGTCTTTGATAATGCTCCCTCTCCCCACACTGACTACACTGTCTTTTAGGATAAAAAAAAAAAAAAAGAACTGAAAGTGGAGGTGTGGAAGTATCACTTGTTAAGAGTAGTAAGCGAAGGAACCAATGAGAAGGTCACACACCTCTCTTGTCTTTGAGCATTTCTTTGGTCCATTGTAAAGGGCATCATCAAGAATTCCTGCGTGGGAGAAGGGGAAAATGGATGCAGATCTGGGGTCAACAGGGTCTGGGGGGACTCACCACACATTACTGCTCAGTATGTGGGTGAGGTTGAGCTTTCTAAAACTTGTTTTTCTTTTTCTTTCTTTTTAATTTTATCAATATACAATATAGTTGATTTTCGTATCCCTTTACCGATTCCTCCCTCACCCTCCCTTTCCCCGCTCCCACCCATCAACATTGTCTTAACAAGTTCAAGGAATTGTGATTGTTGTGTCTTCTTCCCCGCCGCCCCCCATTTGTTTGTGTATTTATTTATTTATTTTTACTTCCCACAAATAAGTGAGACCATGTGGTATTTCTCTTCCTGTGCCTGACTTATTTCACTTAATATAATTTTTTCTAAGTCCATCCATATTGCTGCGAATGGTAGTGTTTCATTGTTTTTTATAGCAGAGTAGAATCCCGTTGTGTAGATATTCCACATTTTCCATATCCACTCATCTGATGGTGGACAACTTTTACTCTAACCAGCAAGTTAGGGTCTATGTTGTGTTTCATGGCATCTGCTGAGAATTGAGTGAGACCCTTTCTCTGGGCTGCTAATATCAAGCAGGGAGAGAAACAACTGGATGGATTTTTCAAAATAGTTGTTTGCCCTAAGCACACTGGAGTTCAGAGACAGGAAATGCAGTTTTTGAAAAAAAAAAAATAGTAAAAAAACAGCTTCATGTTTGCACTTATGTGAACAGTGTTCATTTAATATCACTTTCCTCTTTATTGTGTGCCAAATTGGTATGAGTGTATGTGTACACATCTGTTTTGGGATTCTGTTTTGATATATGGATCTATTTTGGGTATTTTTGTGCCATTTTAATTATCATAGGTTGATGATATGTATCTTGATATCTGCTAGATCAAGAAACCCATTGTACTTTTTTTCTAAAATAACCTCGGCTGTTTCAGTACATTACTAAACAAAAGCCCCATGAAAGCAGTGATGCTGTTTATCATTTTGATTGCCGTACTCCTAGGAACTTTAATAATGCTTGACATAGTAGTGTAAGTGGTCAATAAATGCTTAAATAAAGGAGTGAATTTATATTCCTGAACTAATGTCAGAAGTAGTTTGTTGATATTCATGCAACATCTTACCGGAATTTTTACTGGGATTACACTGACTTTACAGATTTATTTGGAAAGAGTTGATATCTATATATTCTTGAATATTCCCATAAATGGATAAGGCTCCATTTAAGCAGCTCTTCCTTTATGTCATTTAGAAAAATTACATAATATTTTCCAGAAAATTAAGTAATATTTTCCTGTGTATTTTTGTTATGATTTTGTAAGGTGACAAATGTTTTTGTTATTATTTTAAATGAGATATTTTAAATAATAGCTTTATTAAAATATAATTTATCTAACATAAAATTTACAAAATTAACATAAAAATTACATAAAAAGTGTACAATTTGTTGAGTTTTAGCATGTTCACAGAATTGTACAACTATTACCACTATCCAATTTCAGAATATTTTCCTCACCCCCAAATACACCCTGTATCCATTAGAGGCCACTCTCCATCTCTTTCCTTCCCTCGTCCACTGGCAAACACTGTTCTACTTTCTATTTCTGTGAATTTGCCTATCTGGGCATTTTATATAAATGGAATCATACCATATGTGGCCCTTTATGATTGACTTCTTTCATATACTGTAATGTTTTCAAAGTCCGTCCATGTAGTAGCATGTATCCATATTTCACTTCTTTTTATCACTGTATAATATTCCATTATATTTTTATACTATATTTAGTTATCCATTTAGCAGTTGACAGAAATTTGTGTTGTTTCCATTTTTTAGCTATTGTGAATATAATGATGCTACATAAACATTCATCTACAAATTTGCTACTATCTATAGGCAACATTGATGTTTAATTTTTAAATTTTAACTGCCTATTTCTGGCTTTATATAAAGTTTTTAAGTATAGTGGCCTCATGATTTGACTTGGGGAGAGTCTCCTCTTTTTATAAGATTTGAAAGAATGATGTACATACCTTCTCTTAAAGGTTTGATAAACTAGCCTGTAAAACCATCTGATCTCATGTCTTTCTCTTGAGTGAATATGCAAAATATATTTTAACTATCATTTTCATTTTGGAGGGGCTTATTGGCCTGTTCATTTTCTAATTATTTTCAGGCCAACACTATAAGTTTAGATATTTATTAATATTGTACATTTAATCTACATTTTCAAATTTATTGGCAAAGTTTTTCATGCTACTATCCTACAATTTAAAAATATTTATTTGTACCCATATTTATATTCTTATTTCTTTTGTAATTTTCTTATAAGTAGTCATTTTTCATTTTCTCTTGATCATATCTACCAAAGGTTTATTATTTATTTTTTAAATTTAATTTAATTTTATTAATACTATTTTTTTTTTACATTCTATGATGTTGTTGCAGAGCAGCTGGGAGGAAGAGAGGGGAAAGGGAAAGGAAATGTGATGGAAGAAGGAGGGAAGAGGAGGGGCAGGATTGAGGCCTGTGGCACCCCCCTCATTCCCACAGGGGATACCAGGGGGCTTCCAGTGGTGGCTTGGTCATTGTCAGGCTGGGTGCAGGTGTCAAGGGGGTGTGGCAATAGACCTTACCTCCCACCACCCCAGCTCAGGAACCCGGGGCCCTTCTTGCTGTGGCTTGGTGGTTGTCGCTGGGCTGGTTGCTCACGTTAGGGTGGCATGACAGAGGCGCTCAGCTCCCCCACCACTTTGACTCAGGAGAGCTCAGGGTTTTCCTGCAGTGGCTCGGTGGTCATCGCTGGGCTGGTTGCTCATGTTGGGGGGGGGCGTGACTGAGGTCCCCGGTTCCCCATGCCTTGGCTTGGGAAAGCCTGGGGTGCTTCCTATGGTGTCTCAGTGGTCATTGCTGGGCTGACTGCAGATGTGCTGGGGGCATGGCTGCAGCCCTCAGCCCCCACCCTTGGGACTGGTTGCAGGTGTTGGGGGTACATGGCTGAGGCCCTCAGCCCTCTCCCCTTTCTGCCTTGGTAGCCCAAGGGACTTCTGGTCCTTCTAGGTATTCTAGGTGTTCTTTGGTGGAATGAGACCTTTACTAAGTAACATCAAACTTTGTCTCTGGTTGTGGGTATTTTGTTTTTTCTTTCAGTTCTGTATTGGATTATTTGCTGTTCCCAGCACTCAAACTCTATGCTGGAACTAATTTGCTGTCCTTTGCTTACTTATAAAATGGGAGAACTTCCTGTGGGAACCAGTACTTGAGTTTTGTGGTTGAGCTAAATTGCTGCTTTGCTGTCGAGTCCCTAGGGAAGGCTTTTTGTGCAGCTCAGGTTTTAATGGTTGACTTTATATGTACTTCTGGGTCTAGTGAAATGTGGCGCACCTGGGTTGTGTAGAAACACTGGTCTGGGCCTGAGTCTTTTCATCAAACTACACCCCATGCACTTCTATGTTCCTGAGCAGTCTTCTCTGAGTGGTCCTACGCTGATTGGGGGGCAGATCAGCTGTCCTTGCTGTGCCCCAGTGTTCCCTCAGTGGGCCCGTCTTCCCCACTGCCCATGCTCCAAACACTTCTCATGGGAAAGGCCATGCTCTGGTCCCTTGCAATGACTCACTGGCCTATGAGTGGTTCCATTTTTTCAGTTGTTGTGGCTCCTTGCTCCTATTTGAATCCACGGGAACCCTATTAGTGGTCTTGCTGACCTGGGGGCCGACGAGGCCCTCTTCTCCCCTGCTGCCTCCAAGCAACTTCGTCTGAAGGGCACAGCTGTGGCTTTTGCCAGCTACTGCTCCATGCACTCAGTAGCTCTAGCCTGGAAGCAGCTGGGATTTGAAATGGTCAGAGGAGTTTTTTCTTTCTCTCATCGTGGCTTCTTCTGCCTTCATATACTCCATAGGTCTCTCCTCCTCTTCCCCTGAGCTCTAGCAGCCTACCAAACGTTTAGATTTTAATATTTTCAAGGCCAGGGCCGGCCCGGTGGCGCACTGCTACAGTGCGCCGCTTGGAAAGCGCGGTGGCGCTCCCGCCGAGGGTTCGGATCCCACATGCAGACCGGCCGCTCACTGGCTGAGCGAGGGGCGGGGGCAACACCGAGGGTTGCGATCCGTTGCCGGTAATGAAAAAAAAAGACAAAAAGACAAAAAAAAAAAAATATTTTCAAGGCCAAATTTATGTTGTGACTTTTATGAAAACTCTTTTTAAAGCCTATAATTATTTAATTATTTATTATTACATTAATTTATGTATTATTATTATCATCACATTTTTGGATTTATTTTGTTCTTTTCTAGGTTCCTAAATTTAAAATGTAGTTTACTTTTATATCTGTTTTTCTGATAACTAACTTTATGATCATATATTTGTATCTATACTCTTTTTTATTTTTTTATTTTATTTTATTTTTTCCTTTTTTTTTGTCTTTTTTTTGTGACCAGCAACGGATCGCAACCCTCAGTGTCGCGCCCGTACCGGACCG
>NW_007734853.1:61469-65021 GCF_000696425.1 Galeopterus variegatus
CCCGCACCTCGCTCAGCCAGTGAGCGGCCGGTCTGTATGTGGGATCCGAACCCTCAGTGGGAGCGCCGCCGCGCTCCCAAGCGGTGCACTGTAGCAGTGCGCCACCGGGCCGGCCCTATACTCTTTTTTAATATACTCCTCTGATTTAGCTAATCTGCACTTTTGGTCTTTTAATTACAAATGGTTTATTATTATTTAGATTTTTATTTTCTCTTTCACTTACAATTTTTTCAAAGTGTATTTTACATTTGCAGATGCATGGGGAGTGGTAGGAGGGAGTTAAGAGGAAGAAGGATGCACCAATTTTTGTGGCTGCTTTCTAAATTTATTATACTTATTGCAAAAGCAGTATGTATATGTTGAAATTTGAGATTCTCTTGGTGTGGTCAAATTTTTGTACAAAATTTGTGTGTATATGAAAATAATTTTAAATCAAGCTTGTTAGTTGTATTATTATAGCTCTCTATAGACTTTTTACTTTCTTACATTTTTTCTACTTTATTGGTTTCGATACAGTGTTTGTTAATGTCTCTTAAATGACAGTGCCACCTTATTCTTGTCATTGTGTTAGTGTTTGCTTGATATGTTTTGAAGCTTGGCTGTTAGGTGCATACCTGTTCATAGCAGCTATATATTCTTGGTGAATTGTTTTTATCCAAACTAAATGTGACTGTTCCTTTTGTTGTTTTTTAATCCAAAAATTTTAGTTTAACTGACATTTGTATAATTATTACAAGTCTATTCTTGCTTTCTAATTTTGGGTTTTCCTTTTATTGCTTGTTGTTTTTTCCTCCTTCTCAGTCTTTAATTTGATTGGTCAGTTTTTATATGCTCTATTTTTTCTGTACTAGTTTGAAAGTCTTACATTCTCTGTTTGCCTAGTGATTACCCTTAAACTTTTTAAAANTTCTGTACTAGTTTGAAAGTCTTACATTCTCTGTTTGCCTAGTGATTACCCTTAAACTTTTTTTTTGAATATTTTACTTTTATTTTTTAGAAATCTTGCACATACATAGCTTAAAAAATCAAATATTACTAAAAGGTGTGCAAAGAGGAAAAAAAAAACAAAAACATTTTTTCTGTCCCACCCCTCCCTACCTTTTTCTTCTGTTCCTTAGAGGCTACCTGTTTTAGGGATCTCCAGAAAAATGGACCCAATAGAATGAGTATATATACTTTTATATATTAGATTTTTTTTAGAGAATTGGCTCATGGAATTATGGAGGCTGGTGAGGCCAAAATCTGAGGATGGGCCAGGAAGCTGGAGATCAGGAATGAGCCAATGTTGCAGTTCAAGTCTGAAGGCCATTTGCTGCAGAATTCAGTCTTGTTCGAGGGGTATCAGTCTTTTTTCAGGGCTTCTACTGAATGATTAAGGCCCGTCCAAATTATGGAGGGTAATTGCTTTACTCAATGTCCACTGATGTAAATGTTAATCTCATCTAAAAACACTCTCACAAAAAATGGTCACATTGTGTAATGATAAATTTAGTAATTATTTTGCTTTGAGCATCACGTATTGGACACAGGTATTGATATTCAATGCTGTACTCCACAGATACATATAATCAATTATGTTTAAATAAAAAAAAAAAGAGGAAAAAGAAAACACCCTCACAGAAACATCTAGAATGATGCTTGACCAAATATCTGGACAGCATGGGCCAGGCAAATTGACACATGAAGTTAATCATCACACCATTTTCAATAACTTTACATATTGCCATCCTCATTTCCTAGCTATTTGCACATGCACACACACACACACACACACACACACACTCACACACATGCACATACATACAAACATTTACTTCTTACTCCTTTCTCAAAATGTTTGTGCTCTAATTTTTGATTATTTAGCATTTAACTATTAATGATGGAGTTTGGATATTATTGTCCTCCCAGAACTCATGTGGAAATCTGATCCACAGTGTGGCAATGTTGGGAGCTCTTTGAGTCATGGGGATGGATCCTTCATGAATGGATTAATGTTCTCCCTGAGGGTTGGGGGTAGTGAGTGAGTTCTCACTCTATTAGTTCCCTTAAGAGCTGGTTGTTGAAAAGATGCTGGCACCTCCCTCTCTCTTGCTTCCTCTCAGCATGTGATCTGCTTGTACCCTCCAGCTGCCTGCCACTTTCCATTACAATGAGTATAAGCAGCCTGAGGCCCATGCCAGATGCAGCTGTCACACAACCATAAGCCAAATAAACCTATGTTCTTTATAAATTATCCAGTCTCAGGTATTCTGTTACAGCAATACAAAACTGAGTAATACAATTAATGAGCATTAGTCACAGCTGATTCATATTACATACTGTAATTATATCTATTGAGCAAGGAAGCTAAATGATTTCTCTCCATATGATCTATAATATCAGGAATCCCTTAATTTCTTCTCCCCCCCCCTTTTCAGGGAACCAATCCTCCATGACCTTTCTGCTTTTCTTCCCAAATTTTGCTCAGTTTCTCCGTAGCTCACTCAAACAGATATTAATATGGTACTTTCCTTTATTTCCAACCTAGGAATTCCTCTTACCTCTCTCCTCTTTTGGGTACACTATATCTTTGATCCTTTATTTTCTTTCTTGTTATAGACCCTCATTTTAATACACTTTATCATCTAATGGCTTCATGAGAAAGTCTATAGAGACAAACATTATTTGGTATCTTGCATGTTTGAAAATATTTTTATTTTACTCACACACTTTATTGATAATTTGCTGAATTTAGAATTCTAGGTTGTAAATAATTTTCCCTTAGACTTTTAAAGCAATTACCTCAATATCTTCTTGCTTCTGGTGTAAAATACAAAGACATTTTGATTCTGGATACGTTGCTTATTACTATATTTGGTTTTTTATCTTGAAGCTTTTAAGGTCATACCTTTAACCTATTTCTTAGAAACTTTACAAAGATATGTATTTGAATGTGGTCAAGATCTTTTGTTTTTAATGTGGTAATTATTTGGTCTGGAAACTCACGGCTTTTTGCTCTTTGAAATTTTCTAGTACTATTTATTTGAAAATTTAACCCTCTCTTCTTTCTCTGTTTTATTTTTGAACTTCTATATAATCAAGCATTGGACATCAAATATTTATTTTTCAATACTCTTATTTTTTCCTATTTATCTTTTTCTTCTGTTTTCCAAGACTTTTAATCAAATTTTTCTTGCAATTCTTGTATTTGACTTTTATTTCTGCTAATGTATTTATTTATTTTTATTTTATTTGTCATTTTTTATTGTGGTAAAATATGCATATCAGAAAATTTAAAATCTTAATATTTTTTTCATTTTATTAAATTTATTTTTTCTTTTTTTGAGGTTTTTAAAATTTATTTTGTAATTGACACATATTGATTGTACATGTCTGTAAGGCAGAGTTATATTTCGATACATGTATACAGTGTGTGATGATGACATCAGGGTAATTAACATGTTCGTCTGCACAAAAAATTTTATCTTTTCTTTGTGGTGCGAGCATTTGAGCTCTTCTAGCCAATTGAGAACATACAATAAATTATTGTTAATTATAGATGCCTAGCACTAC
>NW_007734853.1:65781-66629 GCF_000696425.1 Galeopterus variegatus
TACAATAAATTATTGTTAATTATAGATGCCTAGCACTACTGTAGACCACTAAAACTTATTTGTCCTATCTAGCTGTGATTTTGTATCTGTTAACCATTCTCTCTCTATCCACCCTTCCCTCCCCTTCTCATCCTCTAGTAACCACAGTTCTGCTCTCTACTTCTATAAGCTCAATTTTTTTTCTTTAGCTCCTACATATAAGTGAGTTCATAAGGTTTTTCATAGTTGACACAAAATAATTGTACATTGTGATATCTGGGTACATGTGTACAATATGCAATGATTAAATCAGGGTAATTAGCATATCCATCACTTCAAACATTCTTCATTTCTCTGTGTTGGGAACATTCAAAATCCTCTCTACTGGCGATGTGAGATTGTACAATAAATTGTTGTCAACTGTAGCCTCCCTGAAGTGCTATAGAATGCTAGCACTTATTCTGAATTTTGTATCCATTGACCATCCTCTCTCTTTCCTCCCTCAACCTTCCCCTTTCTAGTTCCTCGTAACCACTATGCTCTCTGCTTCTATGAGATCAATTTTTTCAGCTTCCACATATGAATGAGTACATGTGGCCT
Source organism: Galeopterus variegatus (assembly GCF_000696425.1). Classification (NCBI taxonomy): domain Eukaryota; kingdom Metazoa; phylum Chordata; class Mammalia; order Dermoptera; family Cynocephalidae; genus Galeopterus; species Galeopterus variegatus. The sequence continues at coordinate 66,361 of NW_007734853.1, forward strand.
GACTTCTGTGCCTGACTTACTTCGCTTAACATAATTTTCTCCAAGCTCATCCATGTTGCCTCAAATGGCAGAACTTCATTCTTTTTTTATGACCGAAGGTAACCATTTGTAAGTGTACAGTTCAGTGGTATTAAATGCAATCATAATGTTGTGCAGCGATCACCACCATTCATCTTCATAACTTTTTTCATCTTGTAAATTGGAACTCTATACCCATTAAACAATATCCATTTCGTTCCTCCTCCCAGACCCTAGTAACCACCATTCTA
>NW_007734853.1:67053-68194 GCF_000696425.1 Galeopterus variegatus
TATACCCATTAAACAATATCCATTTCGTTCCTCCTCCCAGACCCTAGTAACCACCATTCTAGTTCTGCCTATGATTTTGACTATTCTACGTACTTCATATAAGTGAAATCATACAGTATTTGTCTTTTGTGACTGGCTTATTTTACTTAGCATTTATAGACTCAAAGTTCATCCATGTTGTAGCATGTGGTGGAATTTCCTTCTCTTTAAGGTTGTATAATATTGCACTGTGTGTCTATATATTTTTCCATTCATCTGCCAGGGGACACTTGAGTTGGTTCCACATTTTAGCTATTATGAATAATGACGTTATGAACATATGTGTATAAATATCTCTTCAAAATCTTCCTTTCAATTTCTTTACCCAGAAGTAAAATTGCTAGATCATATGCTAATTTTAATTTTTTGAGGAACTGTTGTACTATTTTCTACAGCAGCTGTACCATTTCACATCCCCACCAACAGTGCACAAAGGTTCCAATTTATCCACATCTTTGCCAATACTTGTTATTTTCTGTGTTTTTGTTGTTTGGTTTTTAATAGGAGCCATCCTAGTGGGTGTGAAGTGGTATCTTGTAGTTTTTATTTGCATTTCCCTGGAGTTTAGTACTGTTTAGCATCTTTTCATGTGCTTATTGGCCATTTATATACCTTCTTTAAAAATGTCTATCCAGGTCTTTAGCCAAGTTTTGAATCAGGTTGTTTTTATTGTTGTCATTGAGTTTTAGAAGTTATGTACATACTCTGGGTATATAATTCATGAATGTTTTCTCCCTTTCTGTAGGTTGTGTTTTTGCTCTGTTGGTATTGTCTTTTGGTGCACACATTTTAAAAACTTTCAGGTAGTCCAATTTGCCTATTTTTTAATTTTTTTTTGCTGCCTGTTCCTTTTGTATCATATCCATAAAATCATTGCCAAATCCAATGTTGTGCAGCTTTCACCCTGTTTTCTTCTAAGAGTTTTATAGTTTTAGGTCTTACATTTAAGTTTGTGATCTACTTTGAGATAATTTTTTATGTTTGGGTTAGGACCCAACTTCATTGTTTTGCATGTGGATATACAGTTTTCCAGTATTCGTTGAAAAGACTGTCCTCTCCCTATTGAATGGTCTTAACACCCTTATCAAAAATCATTTGATGG
>NW_007734853.1:68490-69186 GCF_000696425.1 Galeopterus variegatus
TTTCAAAATCAGGAAGTGGGAGTCCCACAACTTTGTTGTATTTTAAAATTGATTTGGTTATCCAGGTTTCCTTGAGATTCCATGTGAGTTTTTTAAAATTTAATTTAATTTTGTCAATATACAATGTTGTTGATTTTGTGGCCCATTACCAAAACTTCCCTCTCTCTTCCTTCTTGCCCCTCCCTCCCAACAATGTCCTTTCTGTTTGCTTGTCATATCAACTTCAAGGAATTGTAATAGTTGTGTCTTCTTCCCTCCCCCCCCAGTTATTTGTGTATTTATTTATTTTTAGCTCCCACAAATAAGTGAGAACGTATGATATTTCTCTTTGTGTGCCTGACTTGTTTCTCTTAATATAATTCTCTCTAGGTCCATCAATGTTGTTGCAAATGGCAGTATTTCATTCCTTTTTTATAGCAGAGTAATATTCCATTGTGTAGATATACCACATTGTTGCTTTGTGTTGCTTTGCCCCCCACAGATTTGTCACCCCTCTTTCCCTGGGTGACGGAGACGCAAAGGATTACTCAAAGCACATCACTTCTGAGCAGTGAGAGACCCTGAAGTGGTTAATCTCCCATTGAAACCTTCAAGCAAGAGGCAACCCTTCCTCAGGAAATTAACCCCGAATTGTAGTTCTCTTCCTGCATTTATTTTCTAGACCAGGAAGTTACAGGAAGAGACATAGGTGGGGTT
>NW_007734853.1:69721-71026 GCF_000696425.1 Galeopterus variegatus
GAAACCCCTATTAAAAACTGTTGCTTTGTGTTGCTTCACCCCCCACAGATTTGTCACCCCTCTTTCCCTGGGTGACGGAGACGCAAAGGATTACTCAAAGCACATCACTTCTGAGCAGTGAGAGACCCTGAAGTGGTTAATCTCCCATTGAAACCTTCAAGCAAGAGGCAACCCTTCCTCAGGAAATTAACCCTGAATTGTAGTTCTCTTCCTGCATTTATTTTCCAGACCAGGAAGTTACAGGAAGAGACATAGGTGGGGTTATAGTTTAACAATATAGGCTGGTAACTTTCAGTGAAACAAGCCAGACGACATTCCAGTAAGACTATCAACAAAAGCTTGATCTTAGCAAATATTCCTTCTTCCTCCAGAAATTTTCCAGTATCTTTACATTTCAATCAGAAACTAGTCTGTCCTTCAGCCAGCAACCTTGCTGGGCTACAAATCTTTATCTTACACCAGAGACTTTATAGCCTGAGGAAAATTTCCAGTCCTCTGCAAGGTCAATATTTGAAACTGCAAGGCTTTGGAAAATCAGGCCCTCTGAAGTACATATGCTTTATAGGATATTCCACACCATATTTTCCGTATCCACTCATCTGATGATGGACATTTGGGCTGGTTCCAACTCTTAGCTATTGTAAAGAGTGCTGCGATGAGCATTGGAGAACAGGTATACCTTCGTCTTGATGATTTCCATTTCTCTTGGTATATTCCCAGCAGTGGGATGGCTGGGTCATATGGTAGATGTATCTGCAATTGTTTGAGGAACCTCCATACCATTTTCCATTGAGGCTGCACCAGCACTGTATGAGAGTTCCTTTTTCTCTGCACCTCGCCAGTGTTTATCATTCACAGTCTTTGGGATATTAGCCATCCTAACTGGGGTGAGATGGTATCTCAGTGTGGTTTTGATTTGTATTTCCTGAATGCTGAGTGATGTTGAGCATTTTTTCATGTGTCTTTTCGCCATTCGTATATCTTCCTTTGAGAAACGCCTATTTAGGTCTTTTGCTCATTTTTTAATTGGGTTGCTTGTTTTTTTCTTGTAAAGTTGTTTCAGTTTCTTTTATATTCTGGATATGAATCCTTTGTCAGATGTATATTGTGCAAATATTTTCTCCCACTCTGTTGGTTGTCTTTTAACTCTGTTAATTGTTTCTTTTGCTGTGCAGAAGCTTTTTAGTTTGATATAATCCCATTTGTTTACTTTTCATTTGTTTGCTCATTCTTTTGGGGTCATATTCATGAAGTCTGTGCCCAGTCATACTTCCTGAAGTGTTTCTCCTATGTTTTCTTTAATAA
>NW_007734853.1:71965-73503 GCF_000696425.1 Galeopterus variegatus
CTGAGAAAAATATCATTGGAATTTTGATGGAGATTGTACTGAATTTGTATGTCACTTTGGGTAATATGGACATTTTCACAATGTTGATTCTTCCAATCCAAGAGTATGGGATATCTTTCCATCTTCTTGTGTCCTCTTTAATTTCTCTCAGCAGTGGTTTGTAGTTCTCATTATAGAGATTTTTCACATACTTGCTTAACTCTATTCTTAAGTATTTTATTTTTTTGGTGGCTATTGTTAATGGGCAACCTTTCTTGATTTCTCTTTCTGCATGTTCATTATTAGAGAATAGAAATGCTACTGATTTTTGTGTGTTGATTTTGTATCCTGGTCTTTTGCTGAAATCATTTATCAACTCTAAGAGTTTTCTTGTAGATGCTTTTGGCTGTTCGATATATGGGATCATGTCATCTGCAAAGAGGGACAGTTTGACTTCATCTTTTCCAATCTGGATGCCCTTTATTTCCTTCTCTTCTCTGATTGCTCTGGCTAGTACTTCCAACACTATGTTGAATAGGAGTGGTGAGAGTAGGTATCCTTGTCTAGTTCCTGTTCTTAAAGGAAAAGCTTTCAGCTTTTCCCCATTTAAGATGATATTGGCAGTGGGTTTATCATATATGGCTTTAATTATGTTGAGATACTTTCCATCTATACCTAACTTATAGAGAGTCTTTATCATGAATGAGTGTTGAATTTTATCAAATGCCTTTTCAGCATCATAGAGATGATCATATGGTTCTTGTGTTTGATTTTATTGATGTGGTGTATCACATTTGCTGATTTGCATATGTTGAACCAACCTTGCATCCCTGGGATGAATCCCACTTTGATCATGGTGGATAATTTTGAGTATGTGATGCTGTATTCTGTTAGCTAGCATTTTATTGAGGATTTTTTCATCTATATTCATCAAGGATATTGGCCTGTAGTTTTCTTTTTTAGTTGTATCTTTACCTGGTTTGGGTATCAGGGTGATGTTTGCTTCATAGAATGAGTTTGGGAAAATTGCCTCTGTTTCGATCTTTTGGAATAGTTTGTAGAGAATTGGTGTCAATTCCTCTTTGAATGTTTGGTAGAATTCTGCTGTGAATCCATCTGGTCCTGGGCTTTACTTTTTGGGGAGCCTTCTGATAATAGCTTCAATCTCTTTTATTGTGATTGGTTTGTTAAGATTTTCTACATCATCTTGGCTCAGTTTTGGTAGTTTGTGTGTGTCCAGAAATTTGTCCACTTCCTCCCGATTTTCAAATTTGTTGGCATATAATCCTTTATATTAGTCTCAAATGATTCCTTGTATTTCAGATGCATCAGTTGTAATATCACCTTGTTCATTTCTAATTTGTGTTATTTGGATCCTCTCTCTTCTTTTTTTAGTTAGCTGTGCTAATGGTTTGTCAATTTTATATATCTTTTCAAAAAACCAACTTTTTGATTTATTGATCTTTTGTATCATTTTTTGCGTTTCAATTTCATTAAATTCTGCTCTGATCTTAATGATTTCTTTCCATCTGCTAACTTTGAGTTTGGATTGTTCTTGT
>NW_007734853.1:74704-77683 GCF_000696425.1 Galeopterus variegatus
GTGTGTATATATTTATGATTGTTATGTCTTCTTGATGGATGAATCCTTTTATCATTATGTATGATAAAGTCATTGTGGCAGGGGATTTCATGGCTCACTGTTTCAACACTATTGTCTGGCTAGGATGCTGCTGGGGCTGCCAATTTGGTACAGTTGCGTCAGTGTCTGTTTGGTTGCCCACTAGTGTCTCAGTGCGTTGTCACCTTGGGTCTTAGGCCTCTCCAGGGAGGTACCTCTCTGGTCAGCATGCACTTGACTGAGCTTGGGATGGAGTCAGGTGGCAGAAATGAGGCCTACCTGCTGGGTTGCATGCTGGTACTGCAGGGCACGTAGTCTCCGTGTATCTTGGGCCTCTCCGGCTGGGCACCTATCTGATTGGTGTGATGAGGCTGGGCTGGTGATTGAGTCAGGTGGTGGGGGTGAGGCTTTCCTGCTGGGTCATGTGCTGGCACTTCAGGGCATGTAGTCTCCACCTTAATTTCACAAATTCTGAGCCCCACAAGATTCTGGGATGGTTGCATCTGGCACAGGCCTAAGGCTGCTTCTACTCATGCTAGAAAGTGGCAGGCTGCCAGTGGGTATGAGCAGATCACATGGCAAGAGGCAACAAGAGAGCCCATGTGAATTTTAAGATGGATATTTTTATCTTATTTTATTTTTTTTATTGGTTATGAATATTCATGAAATACAAAGCTTATTGTTACCCCTGTACCCATGATGTGAAGGCCAAATTCATACTGGCAGCATACCCATTACCACAAATTTCATTTGTAACCCATGTCCCCCATCCAATTATCCCCAACCTCTCTCCCTCTTCCTCTTTCCCTCCCCCCCCACTCCACTTTATAGCCCAAGGAATGTTCTCTCCCTCTGCAAGTCCGATGCACTACTGTGGTCTTTCTTTCCTTCCTTCTTTCTCTCTTAGCTCCCACATATGAGTGAGTCCATGTGGTATATATACGTCTGTGCTTTGCTTATTTCACTCAACGTAAGTTTCTCCAGGCTCATCTATGTTGTTGCAAATGGGAGTATTACATTCTTTTTTATGGCAAAGTAGTATTCTATGGTGTATATACAACAGTTTCCTTATCCAATCATCCATCGATGTACATTTAAGTTGGTCCTATGTCTTGTCTCTTGCAAACAGAGCTGCAATGAACATAGGAGTGCAGGTATCCATTTGACATTATGATTTCCATTCCTTTGGGTATATACCCAGAAGTGGGATTGCTGGATCATATGGAATATCTATCTGTAGTTGTTTGAGAAACCTCTGTACTGTTTCCCATAGTGGTTGTACTAATTTACAGTCCCACCCACAGTGTAGGAGTGTTCCCTTCTCTCCACACCCTCACCAGCATTTGTTATTCACCATCTTTTTGATTATAGCCAATCTGACTGGGGTGAGGTTGTATCTCAGTGTAGTTTCAATTTGCATTTCCCTGATGACTAGTGATGTTGAGCATGGAGATAAATCATTAAATCGGAGCAGACCTAAATGAAATAGAGACCCAAAATCAATAGAAAAGATCAACAAAACAAAAAGTTGATTTTTCAATAAGATAAATAAAATAGACAAACCATTAGCTAGGTTAACAAAAAAAGAAGAGAGAAGACCCAAATAACTAAAATCAGAAATGAAAAAGAAGACATTACAACTGATACCACATAAATGCAAAGAATCATTAGAGACTATTATAAACAACTGTATGACAACAAATATGAAAATCTGGAAGATATGGATAAGTTTCTAGACACATACAAACTACCAAGACTGAACCAAGAAGAGATAGAAAACCTGAACAGACCAATAACAAGCAATGGGATTGAAGCAGAAATTAGCAATCTTCCAACAAAGAAATGTCTGGGTACGGGTGGCTTTACAGCTGAATTCTATCAAACTTTTAAAGAGGAATTAATACCAATTCTCCTCAAACTATTACAAACAATTGAAACAGAAGCCACTGTCCCAAACTCATTCTATGAGGCCAACATAACTCTGATACCCAAACCAGATAAAGACACAACAAAAATAGAAAATTACAGGCCAATATCCTTGATAAGCCTAGATGCAAAACTACTCAACAAAATATTAGCAGTCAGAATACAGCAACAAATTTAAAAAATTATACACTGTGATCAAGTGGGATTCATCCCAGGGATGCAAGGGTGGTTCAACAAATGAAACTCAATAAAAGTGATACACCACATAAACAAACTCAAAGAGAAAGACCATATGATTATCTCAATAGATGCTAAAAAAGCATTTGACAAAATTCAACATCCCTTCATGATAAAGACTCTCAATAAATTAGGTATAGAAGAAAAGTATCTCAACAGAATATATGACAAGCCCACCACCAGTATCATTCTGAGTGGGGAAAAACTGAGGGCCTTTCCCTTAAGAACAGGAAAAAGACAAGGATGCCTACTCTCACCACTTCTATTTAACACAGCACTGAGGGAAAGGGAATCCAGACTGGAAAAGATGAAGTCAAACTCTCTTTATTTGCAGATGACATAATACTATATATAGAAAAATGTAAGCCCATTTACAATTGTCACACACACACACACAAATCCTAGGGATCAATTTAACCAAGGAGGTGAGAAGACCTCTACAATGAGAACTACAAACCACTTCTGAAAGAAATTAAAGAAGACACAAGAAGATTGAAAGATATTCCATGCTCTTGAATTGGAACAATTAACATTGTGAAAGTGTCTATACTACCCAAAGTGATCTACAGATTCAATGTAATCCCATCAAAATACCAATGACATTCTTCACAGAAATGAAAAAACAAAACAAAACAAAACAAAACAATCTTACCTTTCATTTGGAACAACCAAAGACCCTGAGTTGCCAAAGCAATCCTGAGCAAAAAAAAAAAAAAAAATAAAGCTGGAGGCATAACACTACCTTACTTTAAACTGTACTACAAAGCTATAATAACCAAAACAGTATAGTACTGGCAT
>NW_007734853.1:77693-86578 GCF_000696425.1 Galeopterus variegatus
TATCTCTCCCTTCAATTCTGTCAGGTTTTGATTCATATATTTTGATGGCATGCTATTAGGTACTTAAATATCTATAATCACTGTATCTTCTTGCTCTATTGAAATTTTTATTAGTGTATAATGTCCTTATTTGTCTCTTCTAATTTTTTAAATTTAAAATCTATTTTGTCTGATATTATTATAGGTACCCCTGCTCTCTTTTGGTTACTATTTGGATGTAATATTTTTTAATATACCTTTACTTTCAAACTATTTGTGTCCGTGGACGTAAAACGAGTTCCTTGTAGACAAAGTATAATTGAATCATGTTTTTTAAATTCATCCTACCAATCTCATCTTTTGATTGGAGAGTATAACTCATTTATATTTAAAGAAATTACTAATAAGGAGGAACTTATTTCTGTCATTTATTTGTTTTCTATATGCCTTATGGCTGTTTGTCCCTCATTTTCTGCATTATAGTTTTCTTTTGAATTTAGTTGATTTTTTTTTGTAATGAAATGTTTAAATTCCTTTCTCATTTTCTTTTGTATATGTTTTCATACTATTATATTTGTTTGCCACAGAGATTACATTTAACATCCAAAAGTTGTAACACTTAATTTGAATCTATATAAATGTAACTTCAATAACATACAACTCTGCTCCCTTAATAGCTCCATTCCCACACCTTTCAGTTGTTGATGTCACAAACTTTCATTTCTATATATTGTATGCCCCAGAACATAATTTTTAAATACATTAGTCTCTTAAATTATGCAAAAAACAAAATGTAAAGTTATAAACCATAGTTACAATAACATTGGCTTTTAGACTAATAACTTTTTAATGTATTGGCCTCTTAAGTCATGTAAATAACAAGAAGTGGAGTTACAAACCATTGTTACAATAATAGCTTTTATATTTGTCGATGTATTTACCTTTATTGAGACCTTTAATTCTTCATATGCCTTTGAGGACGTGTCTAGATTTTTTTTTCTCTGCAGGAACCCCTTGAACAGTTCTTCCAGGGAAGGTCTAGTGGTAACAGACTCCCTTAGCTTTTGTTTTTTGTGAATATCTTAATTTTTCCCTCACTTTTGAAAAACAATTTTACCAAATATGAAATTCTTAGCTGACAATTTATTCTTTCATTTAGCAGTTTGAATATATTGGCCCATTGCATCTGACCGCTAAGATTTTTGATTAGAAATCTGCTGATAATCTTATTGAGGATAACCTTGTATGTGACAATTATCTTTTCTCTTGCTGCTTTTGAGATTGTCTCTGTTTACCTTTCAAAAATTTAATGTGTCTTGGTGTGGGTCTCTTTGTGTTCATCTTATTTGGAGTTCATTAAGCTGCTAGGTTATTAATATTTATGTGTTTCATCAAATTTGGGAAGTTTGTAGCTATTATTACAAAAATATTCCTTCTACCCATTTCTTTCCTTTTTTTTTTTCCTTCTGGAAATCCCACTATGCTATGTTGGTCTGCTTGATGGTGTTCTATGGGTTTCTTAGGCTCTGTTCTCCTTTCTTCAATTTTGTTTTTCTGTTTATCAGACTCAGTAATTTCCATTGCCCTATATTCAAGTTTGCTGATTCTTTCTTCTGCCTGCTGAAATCTGCCTCTGAATCTCTCTAGTGAGTTTTTTATTTTAGTCATTGTACTTTTCAGCTTTATAATTTCTTTTGGGTTTCTTTTTAGTTTTCTATTTTTTTTATTAATATTTCTAATTTTCACATATTGTTTCTTGACTCTATCCACATCTTCTTTTAGTTCTTTGAACATCTTTAAGACCATTGTTTTAAAGTCTTTGTCTAGTAGATCTTCCATTAAGTCTTCCTCAGGGACAGATTCTGTTTGTTTATTTTGAATGGGACATAATTTTCTATTTCTTTGTATGCCTTTTGATTTTTTGTTAAAACTGGACATTTGAATCTAATAATATGGTAACTCAGGAAATCAGATTCTTCCTCTTCCCCAGGGTTTGCTGGGTTTTGTTATTGTTTTTATCTTCGTTTTGTTTGTTGTAGACTTTGTGCCAAGGAGCAGCCTGAGGTTTACCCTCTAAGGTCTTCTCAGGTCTTTTCCAAGCCAGCACCTTTCCCTGGGTGTGCATAGTCACTTAATAATTTTCCCTGTATATGCATTTGCTTTTGAATGCATTAGGCTTAATATCTGGCTCCCAAAAACTAGAAGAGAAAAATGAAATAACAGATCCATGATATTTGGAGTACAGGGGCAGCCTGGATTCAGCAAACTGTGTGCATGAGCACAACTATTTTCTGGGTGGCTGGTGGTGGGGGATGGGTAGCTGCTCCTGTGCTAAAACCTGAAATGGACTGAAATTAACTGAAATTAACTGCAATTTAAGTTACAAACTTTCTTTTTTTTTTTTTGTCCTTTTTTGTGACTGGCTGCACCGCGCTCACGTGCACCAACCATCCCTATATAGGATCTGAACCCGTGGCAGGAGCGCTGCTTCGCTCCCAGCGCCACATTCTCCCGAGTGCGCCACGGGGTCGGCCCCAGACTTTCGATAGATCCCGGAGTTCCAAATAATTGCAACAGATAGATGCTGCCAGTGAGGTTTTTCCTAGATACAGAGACGTTGCTTTTGAATGCATTAGGCTTAATATCTGGCTCCCAAAAACTAGAAGAGAAAAATGAAATAACAGATCCATGATATTTGGAGGACAGGGTCAGCCTGGATTCAGCAAACCGTGTGCATGAGCACAACTATTTTCTGGGTGGCTGGTGGTGGGGGATGGGTAGCTGCTCCTGTGCTAAAAGCTGAAATGGACTGAAATTAACTGCAATTTAAGTTACAAACTTTCTTTCTTTCTTTTTTTTTTTTTTTTGTCCTTTTTTGTGACTGGCTGCACCGTGCTCACGTGCACCAGCCATCCCTATATAGGATCTGAACCCATGGCGGGAGCGCTGCTTCGCTCCCAGCGCCACATTCTCCCAAGTGCGCCACGGGGTTGGCCCCAGACTTTCGATAGATCCTGGAGTTCCAAATAATTGCAACAGATAGATGCTGCCAGTGAGGTTTTTCCTAGATACAGAGACAGATTGCTGGTACTTCTTACTCTGCCATCTTCCCCTCACATTGTCACTGTTAATGTATTTTTAATTTGTAAAATATATTTTTGCTTCTCAGAACTTGAGTTTTATATAGCACCCTGCTTTTATTTTACTAAAATCACTTTTATTCTTCTGAAAATGTTAAATATGTATCTTTTGAAAGACTAATTTACACCCCATACTGTATCTAAGAATAAATATCTTTTGAAAGACTAATTTACACCCCATACTGTATCTAATTCTTCCCTATTCCTTTATTTGTTTATTATATCGATGTTTCTTATCATGTTAGTATCTTCCTTCAAATTCTTGGTGATCCTTGTAAGTCCATTCATAACTAGGAATGATGCATTAACAAGCTGTTTGGAAGCTCTGTGTGCATGCATGTGTGTGTGTGGTGGGGTGGGATATGTAGGCTGTTAGGCTTTATTTACAAGAGTGATAAAGCTGGGTAATGTGATAAAACTAGTTTTATTAGGATAGGACTACTTTTCCAAAACAGGACATTGAGCTTTCCAGATTTATGTCTTTGCTCTTGAAATGCTAACTTGCACAGGGGAAATCTTTCAGTTTCTTGATTGAGAGCTAAAAGCATTATTGTCAGTATCCTGTGAGATTTGCTGATGTTCTTTTAACCTCTCCTCCACCTTTATTTATTTATCATAACCCCTCCTCCACTTGATCTCTGCAAGTCTTTCTAGAAAATAACCCCCTAATCTTCTGCTCAGATGAGGTTGAGGTTCTGATTGTGTAACATCTCAAAAATTTTTGAGTAACTCTGATTCATTAGACTAATTGTACACTTTTATGTTCAGAAGTACTTACTACTTGCATCTTCTGAATACTTCCAGCATTCTGGTTGATAAATTGACATTTTTGTGTTTTTTCTGCCTCAGGCTTAAAGCAGCATTCTCTCATGTGTTAGGTCTTATAAGAATCAATAATGACTTATTAATCTGCTTTCCAGATTCTAAAATTTCCTCGAGCTCTCATTTGCTGTCCTCTCCCATTCTCTTTTGCTATGGTGGTGAGTCTAATTTCATTCTTAGCTTAAATTTAGTAGGGTTTTAGGAAAAAGAAGCAGATAATAGGTTTGTAAAATCTGTTTAATCAGAATTCTCTCCACCCTTAAATTAACACAATTCCTCTAACTTTTATTTATTTCTTTTAAATACTGACTAGTACTGATACTGGAGGAGAGGGCCTGGGGAGGTCCAATGTGCAGCCTCAATCCACTCCATCCTCTTACCAGGTTCTTGACTCCACCATGGGAAAGAATTCAAGAACAGAGTCACAGTAATAAGTGAGGACATGTTTAATGTAATGAATAAGAGAGACAGATTTCACAGAGAAAGTGTGACCTATTTCCAGAGTCTGAGCAGGGTGCACACCAAGTTTAATACAGAAGTAGGAAATACACATTCATAGGCCTGGGGAGGTCCAATGTGCAGCCTCAATCCACTCCATCCTCTTACCAGGTTCTTGACTCCACCATGGGAAAGAATTCAAGAGCAGAGTCACAGTAATAAGTGAGGACATGTTTAATGTAATGAATAAGAGAGACAGATTTCACAGAGAAAGTGTGACCTGTTTCCAGAGTCTGAGCAGGGTGCACACCAAGTTTAATACAGAAGTAGGAAATACACATTCATAGACAACATAGAGGCTGGCTCTGGAGTGAAGAGAGTGAAGTTTGATACAAAAAGAAAGAAATACACACTTCAGGTGAAGTGTAGGCTGGCTTTAGGAGAGTGAGCAGGAGCCCCACCTTCTACCCAGATTCAACTTTTACAGTTTTGCTGTCTAATACATAGTCATGCTCTCTAATGAATATTCAACTAAGGGGGTGGTTCCCAATTATGTAGCAGTTTATGTAACAGGTTTGCACATGCTCAGATTGTCTCTCTTTAGGGTGTGCTCATTAGTTAGATTCTATCATAGGTACTGAACACATTTAAGAATATTCGGTACTCTTTAGCACCCCTAGTGGAAGGTCATTCAAAGGATAAATTCCTACTGAGCATGCATAGCCATTAGGGTCTGCATCAGCCACTGGATTTGCATAAGTCTTCCCCCTGTAGTCTCAATCTCCCCATGTTGGTACCTAAAATAGGTGCAGTAAGCAACAATTACTCTTCTCTATGAAAGGGTATAGAAGAAGAGGAGCTTAAGAATTGGGGGAGTGGCTTGAAACTCAGAGGCATGTCCTGAAACCCGAACCCAGGGAAACTGAGCATGTCCTATGCCAATATTAACCTGTATGTGTAGCTTTACACTGAATGAGAGACTTGAGTTTAATTTTCTTATTATAAATATGTTTATTAAAAAATAAAATAATACTTTTTAGCTCAACATTTCTAGTATCTAGTTGCTTCCTCCCGTATTTGTGTTCTGTTATTTTCCCTACAGTCTTTGTTATTGCCATACTCCTGTGTCCCTGCCATGTCTCTCTCTCCAAGCATTTCTCTTGACTGGAAACTACCAACACCATTCTTCTACTGCCTGCCTGGGAACAAGTAGTGATGGGGAGGGCTGCTTTTTCTGAGCTAATATCCCCTGTTGATTTCCCTGGAGTTTCTAATTGTTCTTGTTTTTTTCCACCTCTGGGTATGAAGTAAATTTTGTGTTGCTCCAAATTTTTGTGACTGGATTGCCCTTTGAACTCCTGTGTATCTGTGAGATACCTTATCACTCTAATTGCATTTGTCTTTGTCTTGTGCTTCATAGTTCCTGATTCACTAAGAATTCCATTTTTGTTTTTATGCACTGGCTATAATCCTACCTTAATCTTTTCTATCACTTCTAAGGTTTAGTAGGTGTGGATTGGGGAGTGTGGAGAGAAGAAATTCTATACATACTCACTGTGCCATATTGAATATCATAAACTAGAAGTTCCATTTTCTTCCTTGTAAATTTTCTAAATTTTGTTTTACTGAGTGCGTGTATTGTTTTTGCAATCAGAAAAATACCAATTAGTATACTATTATTTCAGAATAAATAAAGAAAAATAAAAAGAGGTGGCCCCTTTCTCAGATGCTTACCTACCATTTCAGCCAACTCAGTGACTCAATCACTCATGCATGCAGCATTCTCTTATGGCATCCATATCTCCATGTGTTTTCCCTGAGTTTAGTGGGTCACACTAGGGATACATCAAAGTTTGATTTGCTTTTGGTATTTAGCCCAGATCTGCTACTTTGGCTTCAACCTTTAAAATTAACCTTCTACTACAACACTTTTTGACATCCTTGAATTCGTAGGTGAACAATGATTGTATGATAGCATAGCTCTAATCAGTCTAATGACATCAGTAGTCTGAATAAAGCAAGTCATTTTGATTTTTTTTAAAAGATGTTTGAATATGCGTTTTCAAATGTAGTTAGTCATTCTGTCTGTGACTTGGACTGAATTAGCTTTAAATGCTTTAAATGTTAAAATTCTACCCATCAATTTAAATGTACATTATATTTATTATTAAAAGCAAAATATAAGAATAATTTATAAAAATTGTGAGAGTTGTTAATTTTCTGGACAAATTTAAGAGTTTTAAATAGCTAAATAGGAAAATGAATGATTCATATAAATATAAAGATAGTGCTTTGGTTATTAGATAGCTTTAGAAAGAACATTATATCCTTGAAATGCCAGTAAATATTTATAAAATTTAAAATTATTGGGTAGTATTAAACAACTTTTAAACACTGTGGTTTTTTTTTTAGCTTCTTAATTCCATTTAAGTCATCTTTTATAGATTAACTCATAATAAGATTTCAATTTTGCCACCAAAATCATATAGGACAATATCCAGGATGAAATATTTTAATTTGTATATAATAAAGAAGATAAAAAAAGAAAGTGTTATAGAAAATAAGGTATTTCCCCCAAGATATCTTGCTGCTTCACTGATTGGTTTCTCAGTTGAAAAGTGAGCATCTACCCAGTATCATGAATGTGTTTTAGTGACTGCTAGAGCAATCTAGAAGCTGACAATGAAGATTAAATGTCCCTCCACTAAAATGTCAAATGTTTAACAATTAAATTCAAAATTTTAAATGAGATTTTAATTTCATTTTAAAATCCCAGAAATAAAGGCGGCTGATATTGAGCTTCACCACTGACTTCAGTTGAATACAGATTTTAACTCTTAACCAATGAGCATTTGCTTAAAATGTATGTTAGATGAATCTCTATTCATTAACACTATTTAAATAAAATGAAATAGAATAGAACAGAATAATAGAGTAATGAAATGAAAACAGCAGAATACATTGCATGTAGTAAGGCTAAGTACTGTTTTGTGAAGGTTGCTTTTCATTTTGTGTATGTGGGCATAGGTACACACACACACATAGATGTATACATACGTACTGGGCTATATTATAACATGCACTTTTGCATTTGGGGCCACGGTTTATTGTAGAGTTTGAAATTCTCTGAACTAGAAGGAGGAAAGGTGCTCAGTGTGGAGCGGGACGACAGGCCTTAACTGCTGGAATTGCTAACAAAAGATAGTAATGCAGAGTTTTGGAAACGTTCTTTTGTAAGAGACCAAAAATACTCCTGTATGACCTGAAGATGTAATGAAAGCTGCAATAGCAATTAGAACTTAATAGTACATGGGAGAGAGGTAATAGTCAAAAATTAATTAGTAAAATAATATAAAAGGATGAGGAAAAATTGGAGAGGTTAAAACACTGGCATTATGTTAGCTAATAATAACGATGATAATGCTAATAATATATCTCTTAGCACTTCCTGCAGTTATCACAGCAATTTCTACTGTGTTTATTCTACTGCAGTTGATTCTTACAACAACCGAAAACAAAACAGAACAGAGACTGATAACCCCATTTTGCAGATAAGGAACGATTAAGTTTATGAGAAATGTAGCTATTTTCTTACTCTAGTGAAAATAAACAATACTTGTCCCCAGCTTGTCATTTCGAAAGGATTTTAAAAACTTCTTGTCTTGTAATTAAGTTTATGAGAAATGTAGCTATTTTCTTACTCTAGTGAGAATAAACAATACTTGTCCCCAGCTTGTCATTTCGAAAGGATTTTAAAAACTTCTTGTCTTGTCTTGACAAGAAACTTTGGATATAAGTTTTACAAATGAGGAAACTGAGGCTCACAAAATTTAAATAATTCATTCAAATTATTCATGGTGAATAAGAAGTAGAGGCAGAACTCAAAATGGAATCCTTTTCTTTTAATGTTTATGTTCTTTCAACTTTCTGAAAACTGCTACCTAACATTTTAAGTAGCTGACTATGTTTGCAGATATAGATTATCCATTACTGAGAAGGTTGATGGAACAGGGAAGCATTTTAGAAGTTACAGTCTAAAAAAAATAAAATAATTTTATTTACTGAGTAAAAATAAAAATGACCATTGGCAATACAAGGTAACTTCATTTTGGGTTCTCTTGGATTTTGACTTAAATTTAAAAAAAAAAATGCAGTTGAACTGTACTGTACAGAACCGTAATGTTTATTTGAGAAATTAAAATATTTTTACATAGTCCTGACTTTTGAAATTATCATATAGGAGAATGTGGCCTATGAAAACCACATCACTTGGTACAAGTGAGGCATTAAAGAGTGGGTGTAACTCTCCACCTAGCCAAGACTTCACATAGTTGCAGCATCACTCACTGCCCATTTCATGCTTTCATCCATAAAGACATAATGGGCAATGTTCACCACAGCCACGTATGAATGTGCGAGTTTAGAGGTTGGGGTGTGAGGAAAAGGAGGGAGTGATTTTTTCTTCTTGGATAGCTCATGAGAAGGTTCATAAAGGGAGAGATGCTT
>NW_007734854.1:0-1696 GCF_000696425.1 Galeopterus variegatus
ACAAGGGTGGGATTCAATTCAAGTATTTCTAATGTCAAAATCTGTGCCTTTTCTCTTCATCGGAAATACTTTTCATAATTATGACTTTTAATTGAGTTGAAAATTTATGTCCACACAAAATCCTGCACAAGAATATTTATATAAGCTTTATTTATAATTGCCAAAACTTGGAAGCAACCAAGATGTCCTTCAATAGCCGAATGGATAAACAAAAACTGTGGTATATACAGACAATGAAATGTTATTCAGCAATGAAAGGAAATTAAAGAAGCAACAATCACAATAATACATTGAACTTTCAGAAGGAGAGAACAGAACTGNGTGTGTGTGTGTGTGTGTGGAGAATACCTTGAACCAAAAACTTTAGATTTTTGTGTGTAAAAAACAAAAGACCATATTTTATTTTAAAGTAGATTTCCATAGTGAAAGAGACGAAGTACGAGAAATCTTTAAGCATGTTTTTCTTTACACTATATATTTTTCTCATTACAAAATATTTTTTAAATTATGAAATTAATTTGTGTTAATTAAAGTTCATAAAGTTGACTATTTTCTACTGTCATTATTCTAATTATCTAGGGTTTGAATCTATGTTTTTAAAGTGCTCATATAAGGAGAGTCCTCAATTCAATTAGTCAATATAATGAAAATAATAATCGAAATATTATTTTCATTCTGAACCCCCCAATTTCATTTCTCGACTTATTTCTTGTTTTGTCTGTGTCCAGATCCTGAAGACTTCATTTTGGAACCAACTTAACTAAAGAGGTAGGTGGAAGAAACTAATATTTGAACACTCCCCCAGGTTAAAATAATGCAAAGGAAAGATGGGTACTTCTAGACTCTATTGCTCTGAACATTTTCTCAGCATGAAAATCCAGATTTAACTATTTAAGAGTATCAGTTCTATTTAAATGAAGAAAAAAATACACTTTCTTGTGCATTTTACCACATAAGTTGTATTAAAATTGTGAGTACAATTAATTATTTTAGCGAGAAGAAGACTATACTGTATTCATGAAAATACTATAACAAGAAAGCAGGCACAATGCTTCACAAAAAGACCGTAATTGCGTCATCTGAAATAATGGAAACTTTTAGAATTTAGTCTAGAATCTGTCTTCAGAAAGAGTTCATAGTTATCGTGCCATTATTAAATTTGTTTTCTGCAAATAATTTAATGTCATGACAACAAAAAGACTTCTTGATTTGAGANTTGTTTTCACAGAGAGCAACTGTGAATAATAGCTTGTGCTGGTCGTATTGCTTTAGCATTGAAAGTAATATTCAACAGCATTAGAATTACAGACTTAACAGAGTTTTATTTTACAATTGGGGTAGTGAATTACCAGAGGTAACAAATGAATTGTTAGTGCTACTGAATAAGCAGAGTAGTAGATTTCTGCTTCTGAATTGGTTGTGTGATCTTGTCCAGTATGCTATCTTCTGGTATATTCCATATTAAGTATCTAACTCGGTACTAAAAAATATTTATCTCAGTTGAAATAGCTTTTTGCTCTTTTATTCACATGAATCCTAATTAGCATTGCCTATGTCTCCTGAGCATTTAGATTTATACAATCAAACACGGTAAGTAATGAAGGTTAAAAAGCTATTTAATAGGTTTTTCCACATATTTGGTGCAGCTTGTTGTAAATTCCATACTTTTAAATGACAGCTCCCCAGAGGTACTGCA
>NW_007734854.1:3453-4557 GCF_000696425.1 Galeopterus variegatus
TACACCTTAAATATGTACAACAAGAAGGAAATTAAACAGACCTAAAAATACATTAGAGAAACAATAGTAATAATAATGGATATTTTAATTATGTTTTATAGTTCATAACATTCTTTTATATATATTGTAAATTTTGGCATTGGGGCTTCACGAATGTCTTGGATCATGAGCAAAGAAGCCTGTATGATGTGTAAATATGATAATTCATTTTACTAATAAGACACTGTTCACACAGCAAAACCAAGAGACTGAGCCAACATCACCAAGCCAGTATGCAATGGAATCAGAGCTCAAAATTGATTCTCAACTCAAGTCTAATTTTCGTCACTATTAGATATACAGGAAGTGATTCTATGTTTTTATTTTATTTTATATTGTGGATAATTCAAGACTATTGTTTGAAAAGTATTAAAATGCTTTTCATATTTGGACTTAAGTATTTGAAAAAAAAAACAACTATAGATTTGAAGGATTGAAATAAAATAAACTAATGCATTTGATTACTTCTCAATAAAATGCTATGCAGTAATTGAGGACTTATTACCAGGAAGTTCAAGTCCTGTCTGTGGCAGCTCATCTAACTTGCAAAGTTAAATGGAAAGACATGAATAACCAAGGAGATAGGCATCATTCAGATCAGAAACTAGAAGAATAATAAGGCTCTGTAATAGAGACAAGGCACGCAGGTAACAGGCAGAATAGCTCTTTATGCATTTCTAACACCTAGAATAGTTCTAGTGATAGTACAGTAGACATCCAAGAAAAATGTGCTGAATGACTAAAATGACAAGGGTGGGATTCAATTCAAGTATTTCTAATGTCAAAATCTGTGCCTTTTCTCTTCATCAGAAATACTTTTCATAATTATGACTTTTAATTGAGTTGAAAATTTATGTCCACACAAAATCCTGCACAAGAATATTTATAGAAGCTTTATTTATAATTGCCAAAACTTGGAAGCAACCAAGATGTCCTTCAATAGCCGAATGGATAAACAAACTGTGGTATATACAGACAATGAAATGTTATTCAGCAATGAAAGAAAATTAAAGAAGCAACAATCACAATAATACATTGAACTTTCAGAAGGAGAGAACAGAACTG
>NW_007734854.1:5881-40824 GCF_000696425.1 Galeopterus variegatus
AAAGGACATAAGAATCTTCAAGGGCAAGGCTTTGGCATCCAGCAGCAAAGGTGATCCCTGTCGAGGCTGCTGAATCCCCAAGCAGATCCCAGCAGGTGCTGACTTTCCAATAGCACCAAGACCTCTGTTGAACAGAACATCCTGGATGGTTGTGCTGCAACTTCACAATTGCTGTTTTATCATCATGTTTCCCAATATTCCCATCTCACTGAGGTGCTAATACATTCGGTTCATCTTTTCATTTTAAAAGAGACACTGTCTTTGATAATTTCTTCATGGTTACTGCTTAGGGAGATATTGACACTCAAAATTCCCCTAACTGAATAATATTATCTCTTTGGCTCTGTTATTTTTAGTAGCTTTTAAAGACAATAGTGGCATTTGGGGCTTAAAAAGTTCACTATTGCTACACATTAAAAGAATACCAGATTGTAGAGATGAGCTCTNTAGGGAAAGGTAATTCTGTTAGGAAGTTCAAATCTTTAGAAGTCTATGTAGTCACACTGCAGTAGGGCAGTGGGAATGAAGAGGAGGCAGCACGGTGAAGAGGAGACAGGAGACATTTCCAGACCAGAATCGATATGAGCTTCAGTAAGTTTGCTGCATCCTGCAACTACAAAGTTCACATTTCCCAGCATAGCTAAGTACACTGCTTACGTGAAGAACAGCTAACACTCAGTCTCTGCAGATGCATCTCATACACTATGTGTGAAATCACACACTCACTAGGCAAATAGGAAGGCTGCCTTTTTGTGTTAGCTCTTTGGAAAAGCTTGAAACTAAATAAGCAAACAGTCCAAAGCAAATATTAACTGTGGTGGTGTTAGGTGCCTGGATTTCTAAACGCAAATTGTTAACGTAAAATGCATTTTGGCTTTAACACATGCAAGCCCTTTTTGTTTTATACTACAAACTAAAGAAAGAAAAACTCAGAGCTGGAACTTACACAGTCCTAAAGAAATACTGCTGTTTGTTTTTTTAAGCTTTGTACCTACTAGTTAGAGCTTTGACAACGCACAAAATTAAAATGTTAATAAAAAGATCTAGAATATTGTGCTTTTCGGTCACTACTGTTTTTTTTTTTCTTTTTCAGAGCAGTTTTGGAATTTCTTCTGTGACTCCAGAAGTGTTTCTGAAATCACTGAGGAGTGGACTAAGGACCCCACACAAAGCTCTGATATAAATTACAAAGCCATTGAGCTACTATTTTTTAAACATTCCAATTTGAAAATGTGACTGAAGGTAGTTGTCAAAGACCATTGCTTCGGTTACTAGTAAATTTCAGTTTTGACTTGATGCACAGTGCCTCTCCTGTAGAGGGAAGAGTGGAAAATATTATTTATATATCTTTCAAATATCTCTTTCAAAAAGCTATTGGTAGCTAGGAATTAGCAGTCTCTGGTGTTCATGTCTTCCTTTCTCATCTGAATACAAAGGGTAATTTAGCAAGCTGTGCTCTGGTCTGCTGGGAAGTCAGTCCATTTGACTAACCAACAGCTGCTTGGCTAATGGCCTTTCTCTTATTCACCATTCAGTTGCTTTTCTGTACTCTCCTCAAATGCCCCAACTCTGGGAAATGATTTCCAGTAGCGTGACCTCAAACCCCCAGGATCATGACTCTGACAACCACCTAGGTCTTCATTTTTAAAATGTTATCTGCCATTGATATCAGGTAGCAAAGGATAAGGTGTCTTTATTAAAAATTCAGCATAAAATGTCAGTTCTATTAGAGTGAAAGAACACTGGTGTACAAGAGTAGAGACCCAGTTTCTGTCTGATCTTTACCTCTAATCGCTGTGACCTTGCTTTCCTGGGCCTCAGTTTATATGTGATACAGCACAAGGCTTAAATATTCTAGATTTCACATTCCCCAGCATGAGAAAAGTATACAGTTATTTTTCAGCTGGGATTTGAAGCCCTATTACTTTTTTTGTTTGGACTGGCAAAAGCTTAAAAATGTTCTTATTTTCATTTTATAATTTAACCTACTGTTGGAGTTTCCAATGAATATTTTAGTAACTTGACATTGAAGAAACTTTAATTCTGGTTTCCAACTCTGTATCAATTGATGAGTGTCTATAGCTGTACTTGAGTTTGCTTTAGATTGTTTACTGCTAGCGATCACTTAAGAATTATTCAAATTTTTTATTACATTGTGTCAGCATGCAGTATGTTTTGAGTTGGCATGTACCATGCTTTATATCTTTCCAGTAGTACTATCATGTGAGTTTAGAAATCACGTTGCAGAGGATTCTGACCCTAGCATAATATTGTTTTGTTTAAATATGGAATAACATGAGTTAGTATTATTTTATCTTAATTAATTCCATTATGGATAATAAAAATTAACTGCATTTCAAAATTAGAGTAATATTTCATTTATTCAGAGTCATTCAGATATAATTTTCTAGGTGTTTGATATCTAGCCTCTTATGTACCATATAGATTTTTATTTTGTGACTCTTTTAGACAGAAAGCATTTAGACGATATTGCCTACTCTCTTGATGTAAATCAAGTTATATGACAATAACTAACATGTATTCAGTGCTTAAGAACATACTTTCCGGGTCGGCCCCATAGCTCACTCGGGAGAGTGCGGTGCTGGTAGCGCCGAGGCCACGGATTTGGATCCTATATAGGGATGGCTGGTGCGCTCACTGGCTGAGCGTGGTGCAGACCACACTGTGCCGAGGGTTGCGATCCCCTTACCAGTCAAAAAAAAGAAAAGAAAAGAAAAAGAACATACTTTCCAAGTACATCATCTCTTAAGCCAAATATTATTTAGAATGTAAATGAACCTTTCCTTGATGACTCCATTATTTCTATATGCATATACAATGCTGTAATTCAGTGAAGATCTCAGGAATTACTGAAGTGATTAAATCTATTTTCCAGTATACTAAACAGCCTTACCCAACAGAATTTTGAAATTTCTGTGTTTTGTTTAGAATGATTTGTTTATTTTTTCTCTCACTGTTGCAGTCAGTTTTCAGTCACTCTGGCTAATAACAGTGCACGTCTGCTCAGTATTTGGGGGTCTACAAAGCACTTTCCCAGGCATTGCTCCATTTTGTGGTTGTCTCCTAGTCCCTTTCCAATTTGCCACTAAAGTGTCATAACATTGAAAACAAGATAATCAAACTTAAAAGAGATTCTATTTAAAGAGTAAACCCTCTCTGAGGGAGGGGCCCAAGCAGTTTCCTTAACAATAGAGTTTAGTTCATGGGCATTGCATTTATTTCAACTACTCAGAATCTTTGTGTTTCCCACAGGTTCTTGGCTGGGCACTGAATGGTTAAGGTTGGCAGATAATAAGACTCTGGATCTATGGGAAAAAAAATCTGTTACTGCACTTTTATAAAGAAATGTCTAATAATTCAAAGATTCTGTACATTAGAATGAAAAATAACCTTACAGATTATTTAATGCAGGTCACTCATATAACTAAGGAGGTTTAGGACCAGAGAATATTAAGTGTTAAAGGCAGAACTGAGTTAAGGAAATAACACTTATGACTCTCAATCTAGTATTCTTTTTATTAACACTCCATCATGCATTTGTTTTAAATAGTCTTGGTATTTTAAAGATACTGAGTTTTTGGAAGTTTGGCACAAATAATATGATGATCTTGTATTTCGAGTGCATGTGCTATGCCATGCAATGAAGCACGTTCTAGAAAGATTACTTTTCCCACTATTTAACTGTAAACATTGTATTGTATTTTCTCCTTAGTTGCTAAAGTTGGAGAGAAAACATTTTGAAAGAAAGATTGATTTTTTTTTAAAAAAAAATGTCATCTACCCACCCACCACACACAAAACTTGCATTTTGAAAATATAGAATTTTTTTTTAAAGGAAAAGTGAGAAAGAAGGGAGGGAGAGAAGGAAGAAGGAAAGAACAAAAGAAAGAAGGAAGAAGAACTAGAAGAAAAGTTATTCATTCTTTGTTTATAAATATTAAGGAAATGGGACAAACTTTTGTGTTTCAAAAGTTTGCATCCTAATGTAAGCTATAATTAGTTTGTGGTTGTCAGCATAGATATTTCAATTGCAGCTGTCTAGCAGCAGGCAAGGGGGGCTAAATTGGTTACTTCTAAGTGGTAGTGTGACCAAACCTACTACTATTCACACCAAATACTTCACTTACAACAATCTAACACAATTAATACCAAACATTTTGGTGTTCAAATGAGTGCCAGCTTTGACTTGATATCTAATTCTTTTACAGATTAAGAGTAGGAAGAAAATGGTTGCCTATTACCATTTTTAGTGCATTTTATTTTTTGTCAAATGACCACAGTAGAACTGAAGGAAAATGGAGGAAGAACCTTGAGATTATAATATTTGATTTGAATGAAACACACACATAAAATAAAATTAGTCTATATATCTCACTTTATCAAAGTCATATTTTTAGGTCTTTTTTATGTAACAACTTTTCACCATGTTTTAGTTAAAAAGCAAATAAAAAAGTGAAGAGTATTTTTTCTCTTAGGAGAAATTGGCTTGAATATTTGCAGATTTATTCTCATGACATATTCATTATTTAGCGTTGGGAGTAGGGTTCTGGAGAAGAAATTTTATTGTCTAATAATGTAAAAACTTGATGGTAAATTAAGTATAACCTTTAAGAAATAAATTGACCAATATAAGCCCTAAACAAAACCTGTAATGAGGACCCTGAGTAGATTGTTGTGAGAAAAGCCAATCTGCTGCACATGGACCTTCTACAAATAGGTTCTGCAAATGAAGTGGTTGTTAGGCAAAGTAATTTGAAATAAGAAAAGAAGCAGATATTATATTAGCTTGAAGGGACCAGTATTCTTTAAGGGTATAGCAATTAAAAAAAAAAAAAAAAACAATTGTAAGAAATAGTTCTCCCTGGGGATTTCTAGAGTTAATTGGAAATAGGGTGAGGGAGAATGTAGAAGAAAGGAGTAGCCATATCTGAACCTGGATTGTTTTGGGTAAGCTCTCTGTTCTCTCTAGAATCACATCAGTTTTCTATTAAAAGAGGACGTGAGAAAACAAGTTTGATTCTGTTTGCCATCCTGCTAATATTTGCCCTACTTAATCATTTGCGTTTAAACTTGATAGACCGATTGCATCAAACATCTACCTCTTCACCCCCAACAGATTTTAATCAATGAACAGAAACTAATTGGTATGGAGAAGGATAGACATCAACTGTTTTATAGAACAAATGTTTAAAGACAATAATTTTTTTCTTTCTCTAGCAAGATAGGAGTAAAGAACTCTTTTATACATGACTGGAAATAAAAACCATGTTAACATTATGTGAGATTTTTGCTGTGGAATTTGGAAAGAATTAATAAAACAAACCTTATTACTGGGCCTATCTACTAAACTGGCAGTGTGACGGTATGAAAAATCCACATAATTTCTACATTCATTTGGCTATAATTTAACGTTCTGATCTAATCTTTTGCCTTAACTGGTAAATCACATCAATTTCAAGTCTTCTCTTATGTAAAGTCACTTGCTCTTAGAGGGTATGAAATACATGTATATTTATGTCTATTTAAAATTATTTTCTAGCTCTTCAATGTTGAGAGGTCACCACTGTACATGGCTTAAAATTTTTACATTGCTTGGGTTTTTACAGTGACCTAACCATTATTTCTATTCAGCTGGCACATTTTATTCACTTTCATGAACTCAGAATTAATCTAATGATATTGTACTATTGTAGTTTATTGATGTTCATTTGCCTAAAGAAAGATGAGATAAATTGTATCTTTTCTAGTGCAGAACATATATGTCATTGCAAACATATATCAACACAATAAACAAAACCCTGAAAGACATTAATATTTACATAACTTATTGGAAAAATTGTTTCATTCTATTTTAGCAGTTTGTGATGGCACTAAATATATTCGAAAAAAAATACTAAAGGCATTGTACAATGTCTCATATAGTATTCTCGTATCCCATAATACAATTGGAATTTAGCAAGGTGTCATCTTGATTGTTAAACTAAAGTTTTTATTTGAATGTTTGCTGCATTATTCTATGTCTATAGAAGTTATTATGTTGGAGCGCTTTACTAGATTCCTTATCAGGCTTCTGCTTCTCTTACAGAAGCAAAAGAGGAGCTCCATGCACAAAACTTTGAAGTATTATGAAAAGCAGAACACTCCTAAAATCTTCACTACTGGAACTAAACTAAAATCTTATGTCACACTGGCCCACATGATAGCAAGGCAGGTAAAAGTATATTACACTAATAAAGAGATAGATAATCAAAACACACACACACACACACACACACATTTGGCAGGTTGACAAATATAACACAATGTGGTAACAGATCGTCAAATTTAAGACAAATTGCTTATGATTCTTCTTCTCTGTTTAGTGTTGGGAACTGGGTCCTGAATTTCTGAGCACAGTATTCACACATTTATTTTTTAGAAGCCTTCCCAGTTATGCAGATGTTTCACATTTTAGTTTATGGTGACCAGAAATTACAAAATAGTATGGTAGAATATCATAGAGAATGGAGAAAAGAAACTCAGAAATTTGGTACTCGGATGTTCTGGTTTTGAACCCTGGCACCATGACTTCCTAGCTGTATAACCTTGAAATATTAATTCTATACCTCTCTACTTCACACACTGTAGAATGGGGATGATTGTATCTATTTTTCAGCACTAAGTAGATAATGAACACAGGACAGCAGTCACCCTGGCATGTGGTAGGTGCTTCACAAAGGATGGTCCAATTTCCCTTTTCAAACAGTAAGAGCCAAGAAATTCTGTTGGGCAACATATGGGTTCAGTGACTGTATCTTCCAAATGGGAAACGTGAGAACTAGTCTTCCAATTATGAATGCACTGTGGCGACAGCAGGACAGAATATTTGAAACAGCAAAACCTTCATGGGTGTTTATCATGCCATGAGGAATGTAGACATCAGAAGAGCATCCAAGCACATTTATTTTTAAAGTATTTTGCTGTTTTCATTGAAAAAAAAAAAAAAAAAGCGAGACTAATGAGCAGAATACACATCCAGGAAGGCATGTAAATTCATACAGACAAAAAGAACTTAAAGGAAGTTCCTTATCAACCTGAATGGCTAAAAAAGGCTTCTTTCTCTTCCTTCTCCACCTCCTCCTTCTAGTTAGTGCCTATAGAGAAGTCATTTCTTATTTTCAATATTTTTGTATGGTCTTTTAAAGTCCTCCTTTCCTAATGAAAATGACTCGTTGCTTAAAGAAAATAAGAAGAAAACATCCTCATGGGTTTCTGGCTTTAGGTAAGAAATACATTTTGCAGGAATTTTTTTTTTGAAGGATACTATAAAACTAATTTTCTTCATCGATTCTTTTCAAAAATATTTTTTTTTCTATATCTACTAAGAACAGTTGGAAATTAGTAGTAGAGTAAAATAGGAGATGAAAAAAGCTTATTTGGTTCTTTTCACATTTGAGGGCTAATCTTTAAGTCTTTACTACATTTCTTGCTCCTTTTTATTTCTTCCCTGTACGTCCTGCTATAAACATTCTCTCTCTCTCTCTCTCTCTCTCTCTCTCTCTCTCTCTCTCTCTCTCTCTCTCTCTCTCTCTCTCTCTCTCTCTCTCTCTCTCTCTCTCTCTCTCTCTCTCTCTCTCTCTCTCTCTCTCTCTCTCTCTCTCTCTCTCTCTCTCTCTCTCTCTCTCTCTCTCTCTCTCTCTCTCTCTCTCTCTCTCTCTCTCTCTCTCTCTCTCTCTCTCTCTCTCTCTCTCTCTCTCTCTCTCTCTCTCTCTCTCTCTCTCTCTCTCTCTCTCTCTCTCTCTCTCTCTCTCTCTCTCTCTCTCTCTCTCTCTCTCTCTCTCTCTCTCTCTCTCTCTCTCTCTCTCTCTCTCTCTCTCTCTCTCTCTCTCTCTCTCTCTCTCTCTCTCTCTCTCTCTCTCTCTCTCTCTCTCTCTCTCTCTCTCTCTCTCTCTCTCTCTCTCTCTCTCTCTCTCTCTCTCTCTCTCTCTCTCTCTCTCTCTCTCTCTCTCTCTCTCTCTCTCTCTCTCTCTCTCTCTCTCTCTCTCTCACACACACACACACACACACTCTCTCTCTCTTTAATTGCACAATCAGAATAACTAACTGCACCGAACAGGGTGAGAAATAATCTCTTCAGAATAAAATTCGTCTATTATTAATAGATTACCTCACAACTTTACCTAAAGATAATCTTATCTACCTCTGTCACTCTGATCTGCTGATGTGTTTAATACCAGGAATGTCAAAAGCCCTGCATAGAATGGTGAATGAGAGGGGGCATGCTGGGTGATGTCTGTGGTGACTGGTACACCAAGTCCAACAAAACTGAAAACAATGAGCGAGATACAAGATGACATTTTCTCTTCAGTGACAGAGGAGGACAGAAAGCTTCTGTAAAAATCTGTTTCGTGCTAGCATTTAAACTGTTTGCTTTCCTTCTCCCTTCCCTCCATCCTTAGCCCATTTTTCTCCTTTTCTTTGTACACACAAAATAAAAAGCAAAGCTCTCTGTAAACTATTGGAACAGAATATTGATTTCTTTTTTTTTTATTTGAATGACTATCTTCATTTAGAATGGCTTTAAAACAATAACATAAAATAGTTATATAATAAATACATACTAGTAAAGTCATAGTTCCATATAAACTAAAATCATTGGCTATGAAGCAATTCACTTAATTTGCAAATTTAAGATATATTCCTCTATGTGATGAACAGTATTCAATCTTTTTTTAAAACAACATTTAACCTGAAGAAACTATGATGTATTGTCGAACTTGAATATTGTCGTGCAATGTTTCACATGTGTAGAAAAGCTTTTCTCATCACATTTATCTTCTCATAGGTCCCTTAAGTTTTTCTGATAACAGAAATAAAAGTGGATATTTTTAAAATCTACATATTTCCAAAGATAGTTAAAGTGAAGCTATCAGCAGTTCTAAGAATTGAGGGACTCAAGTCATTGAGAAGAGCCTGTTGTTGAGAAAAAACAAGTGAGAGAAAACAGAACTAGTTTAGTTTCCCTTTGTAAAACATTTATATGCATTGTTTAACTTAAGACATATTCTGTAATCCTATGATTTTCAATGCCCTTAACTTTTCTTTTACCTTTAGGTAGAGCCATCAACCTATTCCCAGTTAATCATTTATCTGCAGCTGTAGGTAGTAAATATCACTTTGATCTGGTCTGCTAATTTTAGACGTAAACTGATTCTGAGTGCTTGCTGTGTAAAATGTATCCACCCTGATTTGCATACTTTACACCCTCAGATTCTTCATACAAAAATAAATTCTTATTTCTGCTGCTGTTTTCTTTTTTGAAAAATTGTTGTCTCACTCTTCCATTGTTTGAGAGTTTGAGACTCATTTTTTTTGGAAGGGCTCTATCTTTCACAGATTCTCTGTCTATACCTGTCATCATGGTTTTTTTTTTTTTTTTTTCACCCTGTGTAGAGTGAAACAAGTTTCACCCTGTTTATTTTTCCCCTCGTCACACTAAAGTGTCCTTGTACTGCAGTTCTTATCAAAAAGTTCCCTGCTCACAGAGAATGTGAGATACCAGCAGCTCCTAAGTGGCTTCAAGGGCTTGCAGCACTGAAGAAAAAGAAACCAAAGAGCTAAGTTGCTTTCTGGCTGTTCCAGCTTTCTGATGTGGAATCTGGTGTCATGTGCAGTGGCAGAGAGACCACGTAGCTTTCATGAGCTCATCACCTCAGATGACACAGCTGAAATGGGGCTATTCTGGTGAGGAGGTTATAAAATGTTCAATGCTCCCTCGCAAAACCATCTCTCTCAGCCTGAATGAGTAAAGAGGGAGTTAGGCTTTAATGCACCAAGGAGAAAGGAGGCATTTGGGAGTAGCAATAAGAATAAAAAGAAGATGGGCCGGCCTGGTGGCACACTGCTACGGTGTGCCGCTTGGGAGTGTGGCAGCGCTCCCGCCGAGGGTTCGGATCCCACATACAGACCGGTTCCCGCTCACTGGCTGAGCGAGGTGCGGGTGCGACACCGAGGGTTGCGATCCTGTTGCTGGTCCCGGTCCGGTANACACACACACACACACACACACATTTGGCAGGTTGACAAATATAACACAATGTGGTAACAGATCGTCAAATTTAAGACAAATTGCTTATGATTCTTCTTCTCTGTTTAGTGTTGGGAACTGGGTCCTGAATTTCTGAGCACAGTATTCACACATTTATTTTTTAGAAGCCTTCCCAGTTATGCAGATGTTTCACATTTTAGTTTATGGTGACCAGAAATTACAAAATAGTATGGTAGAATATCATAGAGAATGGAGAAAAGAAACTCAGAAATTTGGTACTCGGATGTTCTGGTTTTGAACCCTGGCACCATGACTTCCTAGCTGTATAACCTTGAAATATTAATTCTATACCTCTCTACTTCACACACTGTAGAATGGGGATGATTGTATCTATTTTTCAGCACTAAGTAGATAATGAACACAGGACAGCAGTCACCCTGGCATGTGGTAGGTGCTTCACAAAGGATGGTCCAATTTCCCTTTTCAAACAGTAAGAGCCAAGAAATTCTGTTGGGCAACATATGGGTTCAGTGACTGTATCTTCCAAATGGGAAACGTGAGAACTAGTCTTCCAATTATGAATGCACTGTGGCGACAGCAGGACAGAATATTTGAAACAGCAAAACCTTCATGGGTGTTTATCATGCCATGAGGAATGTAGACATCAGAAGAGCATCCAAGCACATTTATTTTTAAAGTATTTTGCTGTTTTCATTGAAAAAAAAAAAAAAAAGCGAGACTAATGAGCAGAATACACATCCAGGAAGGCATGTAAATTCATACAGACAAAAAGAACTTAAAGGAAGTTCCTTATCAACCTGAATGGCTAAAAAAGGCTTCTTTCTCTTCCTTCTCCACCTCCTCCTTCTAGTTAGTGCCTATAGAGAAGTCATTTCTTATTTTCAATATTTTTGTATGGTCTTTTAAAGTCCTCCTTTCCTAATGAAAATGACTCGTTGCTTAAAGAAAATAAGAAGAAAACATCCTCATGGGTTTCTGGCTTTAGGTAAGAAATACATTTTGCAGGAATTTTTTTTTTGAAGGATACTATAAAACTAATTTTCTTCATCGATTCTTTTCAAAAATATTTTTTTTTCTATATCTACTAAGAACAGTTGGAAATTAGTAGTAGAGTAAAATAGGAGATGAAAAAAGCTTATTTGGTTCTTTTCACATTTGAGGGCTAATCTTTAAGTCTTTACTACATTTCTTGCTCCTTTTAAATTTGCAAAAATCCCTCTTGGAGCTGGAGTCATTTTGAATGGTAGCAAGTGGGAGAGACTGAGTATCTCTCTTTCTCTCTGTCTCTCTCTCTCTCTCTCTCTCTCTCACACACACACACACACACACACACACACTCTCTCTCTCTCTTTAATTGCACAATCAGAATAACTAACTGCACCGAACAGGGTGAGAAATAATCTCTTCAGGACTCTCTCTCTCTCTCTCTCTCTCTCTCTCTCTCTCACACACACACACACACACACACTCTCTCTCTCTTTAATTGCACAATCAGAATAACTAACTGCACCGAACAGGGTGAGAAATAATCTCTTCAGAATAAAATTCGTCTATTATTAATAGATTACCTCACAACTTTACCTAAAGATAATCTTATCTACCTCTGTCACTCTGATCTGCTGATGTGTTTAATACCAGGAATGTCAAAAGCCCTGCATAGAATGGTGAATGAGAGGGGGCATGCTGGGTGATGTCTGTGGTGACTGGTACACCAAGTCCAACAAAACTGAAAACAATGAGCGAGATACAAGATGACATTTTCTCTTCAGTGACAGAGGAGGACAGAAAGCTTCTGTAAAAATCTGTTTCGTGCTAGCATTTAAACTGTTTGCTTTCCTTCTCCCTTCCCTCCATCCTTAGCCCATTTTTCTCCTTTTCTTTGTACACACAAAATAAAAAGCAAAGCTCTCTGTAAACTATTGGAACAGAATATTGATTTCTTTTTTTTTTATTTGAATGACTATCTTCATTTAGAATGGCTTTAAAACAATAACATAAAATAGTTATATAATAAATACATACTAGTAAAGTCATAGTTCCATATAAACTAAAATCATTGGCTATGAAGCAATTCACTTAATTTGCAAATTTAAGATATATTCCTCTATGTGATGAACAGTATTCAATCTTTTTTTAAAACAACATTTAACCTGAAGAAACTATGATGTATTGTCGAACTTGAATATTGTCGTGCAATGTTTCACATGTGTAGAAAAGCTTTTCTCATCACATTTATCTTCTCATAGGTCCCTTAAGTTTTTCTGATAACAGAAATAAAAGTGGATATTTTTAAAATCTACATATTTCCAAAGATAGTTAAAGTGAAGCTATCAGCAGTTCTAAGAATTGAGGGACTCAAGTCATTGAGAAGAGCCTGTTGTTGAGAAAAAACAAGTGAGAGAAAACAGAACTAGTTTAGTTTCCCTTTGTAAAACATTTATATGCATTGTTTAACTTAAGACATATTCTGTAATCCTATGATTTTCAATGCCCTTAACTTTTCTTTTACCTTTAGGTAGAGCCATCAACCTATTCCCAGTTAATCATTTATCTGCAGCTGTAGGTAGTAAATATCACTTTGATCTGGTCTGCTAATTTTAGACGTAAACTGATTCTGAGTGCTTGCTGTGTAAAATGTATCCACCCTGATTTGCATACTTTACACCCTCAGATTCTTCATACAAAAATAAATTCTTATTTCTGCTGCTGTTTTCTTTTTTGAAAAATTGTTGTCTCACTCTTCCATTGTTTGAGAGTTTGAGACTCATTTTTTTTGGAAGGGCTCTATCTTTCACAGATTCTCTGTCTATACCTGTCATCATGGTTTTTTTTTTTTTTTTTTCACCCTGTGTAGAGTGAAACAAGTTTCACCCTGTTTATTTTTCCCCTCGTCACACTAAAGTGTCCTTGTACTGCAGTTCTTATCAAAAAGTTCCCTGCTCACAGAGAATGTGAGATACCAGCAGCTCCTAAGTGGCTTCAAGGGCTTGCAGCACTGAAGAAAAAGAAACCAAAGAGCTAAGTTGCTTTCTGGCTGTTCCAGCTTTCTGATGTGGAATCTGGTGTCATGTGCAGTGGCAGAGAGACCACGTAGCTTTCATGAGCTCATCACCTCAGATGACACAGCTGAAATGGGGCTATTCTGGTGAGGAGGTTATAAAATGTTCAATGCTCCCTCGCAAAACCATCTCTCTCAGCCTGAATGAGTAAAGAGGGAGTTAGGCTTTAATGCACCAAGGAGAAAGGAGGCATTTGGGAGTAGCAATAAGAATAAAAAGAAGATGGGCCGGCCTGGTGGCACACTGCTACGTAATGCACCAAGGAGAAAGGAGGCATTTGGGAGTAGCAATAAGAATAAAAAGAAGATGGGCCAGCCCGGTGGCACACTGCTACAGTGTGCCGCTTGGGAGTGTGGCAGCGCTCCCGCTGAGGGTTCGGATCCCACATACAGACCGGTTCCCGCTCACTGGCTGAGCGAGGTGCGGGTGCGACACCCAGGGTTGCGATCCTGTTGCCGGTCCCGGTCCGGTACGGGCGCGACACTGAGGGTTGCGATCAGTTGCCGGACAAAAAAAAAAAAAAAAAAAAAAAAGGAAAAAAAAAAAAAGAATAAAAAGAAGATAAATAGATGGAAGCATCTTAAGGGTAGAGAGAAAGCATTGTTGCCTGACATTTGCATTGAACATATCTTTCTTAAGAGGGAGCAAACCTTGTTTTCCTTCTTTGGTGAATGATTTGCTACTTAGGCTGAAAAAAGAAAGAATGAAGGAAGGAAGGACCATTATCAAACAAAAGATCCTTTGCTACATTCTAGAATATGAAGGACTAGCAATGTCACATTTTATTCTTCCCATACAAAATACTAGGAAATCACCGACTAGTTATAAGAAAATTGAAAGTTGATGATTTTCAAAAGGGAAATAAGACTAATTTTACACAAAGTATATTACATTTTCTGTAAGGCCCAAAGTCCTCACAGAGATTTCTTCATTGACCCTTCTTTCCAGCATGTAGGTAATAAAGAAAAATTCACTTCATTCTACAGTAAAGGAAATGAAACAAGAAACTCTTCAATGATTTTGAAAGGATTTTAAGTACATTGTCTTTAGTTGGAGAAAGGAGTCCCGAGATCAAATAATGGCTTCATTATTTACAAGCTGTGAGCTTCAGAAGTCACTTAAACATCCTAAACCTCAATTTCCTTAAGTGTAATTTGGAGATAATGATGGCCCTTATTTCTGAGGGTTGCTGTGAGGCCAAAACTAGTTAATTTAAAATACTTAGCAGAAGGCCTGCTAAGTATTTTGAATCAGAATTTTTATTGCTACTATAACAATTAGCACAAACACAGTGGCTTAAACAATACAAATTTATTGTCTTAGAATTCGTGGAGGTCAGAAATCTGATATGGGTCTTAGTGGGCTAAAATCAAAGTGTCAGACCGGTTATGTCCCTTTCTTGAGGCTCTACGTGAGAATTTACTTCCTTGCCTTTTCCAACTTCTAGAAGCTACCTGCATTTCTTGTCTTGTGACCCCCTTTCTCATCTTCAGTGCCAGCCACATTGCACCTAGACTCACTGCAGTCAGAACCTCTCTCTGCTTTTAAGAACTCCTGTGATTAGGTTGGGCCATAATTGGATAAACCAAGATCATCTCCCCATCTCAGTGTCCTTAAGCTTAATCACATTGCAAAGTATCTTCTACCATGTAAGGTAACATGCTCTAGGTTCTGAAGAATAGAATGTAGGCATATATATTTTTGGGGGTGGGATTGTTATTCTATTTACCAGAGCCTGGTCCATCAGAATGTGCTCAACAAATGTGACTTTATTATTATTATTATTATTATTATTATTATTACTACTACTACTACTACTACTATTTTATTAGCATTAGCCTGGTCACACACCTATAGGTTCTTATAACATAGGTATTACTTAGTGACCCTTCCCCTGAACATATCTCAGGTGAGGAATCGGAAACAAAGTAATATGAAGTAATTTGCACAAGGCCATCCAGCCAGTTGATGCTGGTTTTGTACAATTCATAGCTCTTGATACATCAGTGCTTTCCCTATATTACAGTGCTGAGAATAGTAATCTAAAATGTATACTTCGTATTCACACCTCATTTGAAACTTGGTTTGCACAGAACCTCAAAAAGATCAAACTGAATTGCTTAATTTGCATAACCAAGACCACCAAAAAAAAAATCCCAGTATTTTTTTCTACTTTACATAAAAATGCTCCTAAAAATTCACTAGGGAGAATGTTTATAATCCACATTGAAGTGAGTTCAGAATTTAGGTCTGAAAAACGTGAGTTTTTAGAACACAAATATTATTTCTCCCCTGCCTATCCATTTCCTTGCCTGCTTTTTCTTTTCTTTCTCTTTCTTGTTTCCATAGTTCTTGAGGAATATGATTGTTCAGCAGGAAAGAATAACACCCAAGAAGAGAACAACTTATTTCATTTCTAATTGATGATAGCATTACATAGCTAACCTATTATTCCATTTTTTTTTCTTCTAAAAGTTTCCCGATTGGTTCAAATATAAGTTACCCACCAAAATTGTTTAAAATATGCTGGGTTACAGTTTGAAAATATCTATCCATATTTCCTGCTACATAGAAATAAGCACAGACTCATGATACGTTACAAATCTAGTCTAATGTAAGCCAACAGTTCTATTTTGTTTAGATAAACATTTTATATAGACAAATCTAGGCAAAACCATTAGTATTCTCTAATGCACTGAAATAGAAATTTCATGGCTATTATACCTTATTCTCCCAATAAACATAAACATTTCTACCTTTTAGTTGCTCCTCTCCGGCAAATTTTTAAAAGTTCTAGACATCTGATGCATAGCAATCTTACACTTACTTATATAATAAAAAACTTTGATAGAAAGGTTCTATCGATAGCCAAATAAATCACTCCTAATCATTACTCCTTCTCATAAATTGTGCATTTTTTTTCCTTCAGGACTCCATGGAAAGAGGCTTCTTCATCAAGAGATGAACTGGTACTATCCAACCAAAAGCCTGTCCAGCAATGTATTCAGTACTTGAGATTTGCATAGGTGATGGTATTTCTGGCTTAGATGTAACTGATAAATGGCAAGTACTTTTTTCTACAATATTCAGCCATGTTCACTATATCTTCTCATGGCAGTGTTACATCCTGTATATAATACATGAGTACAAATGTTTCGATCATAAACAGAGCATTCTTGATGCTCAAAGTTCGTGTTGTTATGTTACAAGTTGATTTTTCATAGAAGAAATTTTCTCTATTAATTTGTACTCAAATTGCAGGTTATTAATAGAGACTGGAAATACTGGAAACATTTTTTATTTATGGGAGCCTATCCTATACAGTGTCAAAGATAAAGGCTACTCAGCTGAGATCTTCAATGGAAAGGTTAGTGTCAAGAACATCCAAGATTTATTCAGTCCAGTTCAACAAATGATGAAGAATAAAGCAGTCCAATAGAAGCATATTTTTAATTTAATTTTTTATGGAGGAAACATTTAGGAACCACAGTCCTAAATGCTAATCTATATCCTGCTTTCTTCTTAACCATTCCTCCCAAACGACACACAAACACAAACACACACACATAGTTACATCTCAAAACCAACAGAAAAAATACAGGAAATAAAGAATCACAGAACACAAGTGTGTACTTAAGAAAGAACAATACTTTTACTTCTGTTTGCAAAGGTACTACAGGCTAACAGGATTGACTGCCACTAATTTCTTTCGTGAAGTGTTAAAACGATTTTATCCAGCATAGTCACTTGACATCACTCTTCTAGTACAAGGCATCAACTGAATATTCGTGAAAAGGAAGGAACAGAAGAGGTTTAAACACTTAGCATTTAGAAAATGTGAGACAATAAAAACTTCTCTACAGTGCCTAAATAAGCAAGACACTTAGAACCTAGAAACTCAATAAAGAAAATTTGGAAGAGAGGCCACTTGCAGCCTAAGACATAACATATTTTTGAGCCTCACTGCTCCAAACTTCTTAGTTACCTTGCTAGTTAAACAAAATATAAAGAAAATTTGGAAGAGAGGCCACTTGCAGCCTAAGACATAACATATTTTTGAGCCTCACTTCTCCAAACTTCTTAGTTACTTTGCTAGTTAAACAAAATACCTTAAAATGTACACTGGAATCAGATCTGAGTAGTAGGAACTGATAGCAGCAGCACTAATTCTACTTTCTAAAGTGTTATTGGCATGCTAGCTGGAATGTGAAAAATAACACAGATGAAAATCATTAAATGCTGACCTGACTGAGTTGGTTCAAGTGACATATAAAAAAAATACCCAAATAAGTTTTATTTTTAACAGTAATAAGTTTTTTCCCTATACCAACATAATCTTCAGAGAATGTAGTTTATACTCAGTCCAGTAAAATGAATTGAATTATGCCTAAAGGCAGCATAAATGTGTGTATTTACATTGATACCTTTTTTTTCCTGGGGATGAAATATTCTGAAAGATAAAATTTTCAAAATACCTAAAATACATCCATTTAATTATAAAATTATGCTAATGAAACATCCTTTGACATTTTGGGTGGCGATTTTTCTAAAAGGCATTGAATACTCTACTGATTTACCCATCAAACTTAATAATGTGTTGAATAAAATCTATCCTATTTTTGATGATACGGGGTCATTACTATTGTCCTGTATTTAAGGCAATGAATCCCTTGACACAGAGCTAGTTCTGGATGAATATCATTGTCAATATTGCCAAAAGTCTGACTTATAATAAATATGATATACATGGATTTGCATTTTTTACCTTAAGTCATCATAGTATAATATATATTTGGATATGAAAGCAAAGTGGTACTTATTGACATCACATGGGAACTGGTCAGAAATAAAAAGCTCAGCACACTCCTCTCCAAGATTACTGAACCAGAATTTTGATACTGTCCATACATAATTTGTATGCACATTGAATTTGAGAAGGACTGATTTTGAACATGATACTCCCCAGCAGAAGGCTCTCCAGTGATAGACTTTCATTACTACCACCTGAGAAATCAGAATTTTATATTCTTGGACTTCAATTTTTTGTTTTAATACTGTGTAGTCCACCCTCATGGAATATCTTTGTTGCATAGCATACCCTAGAAAAAAACTTATCTTTGTGATTAAATCTTATGCTTTAAACAAGTTTGTTGTTTAAAGATAAGTAGATCCATTATTCAACTTGGTTTAGAGCCAAGAATTATAGGTTTTCAAATCCTTAAGGAACATTATAAATCATCCAGGTACAATCCAATCCCCTCATTTTGCAGAAAAGAAAACTGGAGTCCAGAGAGGTGAAGTGACTTAGTTAGCACATCAACCAAGCATTGACATGCTGTACTCTATCTTAACCACAGGTCTGCACGTTCATTTAACGTTACTCAATTCTTTTTTTCTTTTTTTTCAACTGGTTTCCTGTTGAAATTCAGGTACTTCCTCTTTTCCTACACATTAGTATAAAAACCACTTAAGGATTTATTCTTCTTTAGATTCCTCTCAACATGTTTTCATCAAGGCTTGCAGTAAGCCTATTTATTTATGCCTCATACTTAGTTCCACCTTTGCTAGTAGACCTGTGTCTAAAGTAAAGCTTTATTTGTTTTCCCCTGGAGCTCTCCTGGTCTCCATTTCTGCCTGGACTGACCTTTACATTCAGGTTGGTGGTACTTTGTTCAAGCTCCTTGACCATTGCTGGCACAATTTAGGAATTCTTCTTAAATTAGCAACTTCATCTTTCTCCAGTATATCATTAGCTCTCCTGAGATGGTTTTGCTTTCTATCTGTAATTCCTTGTAATCTCATCTCCGCAGTAGGATAAAAAACTCAAATCTACCTTCTATTCTCTCTGACTCCATATTTACTCATTAGTCATGGCAAAGTCATGATTGCTAGGGGATTATAATTTCTGATGAAAGAAACAAAAACTTAAGAGCTCTTCTCTTCCTCTTCCGCCTTTCCTGTGACCTCTTACAGCTCTTAGATTACTTGTTCTCTTTGAATTGTTTTTCTCTCTTCCTCCTGTTTGACGGGTAGAAGAATGTGGGGGCAGGAACACTTCATTTCCTTCTTAGAAGTCTATGACGTAAGTTAGAAAAAAGGAAACATGGAGTTGGCCTCACAAATTTGATTTTAGTTTAGGCCTATGTTAAACAGACATTCGTTCTATTAGATGGAAGTTTGGCGCATCTAGGCAAGGGCAGATGCTATATAAGGATTTAAGATTAAATCCTAACTTGTAATAAAAAGTATTCATTTACCTGGAATCTCCCTTGGGCATAAC
This sequence comes from Galeopterus variegatus, assembly GCF_000696425.1. Lineage (NCBI taxonomy): Eukaryota > Metazoa > Chordata > Mammalia > Dermoptera > Cynocephalidae > Galeopterus > Galeopterus variegatus. The sequence continues at coordinate 25,290 of NW_007734854.1, forward strand.
TCTCTATAAGAATCCGGGAGGTAAATGTGGCTGTCAGAATAGAATGGGATGATTCTTTCTTACTCAAAATGACAGTAGGCCCTAGAAAAAATTTTTGTGGTTAGATTTTTTCAGAATAGTTATTCCATCTTCAAAACTTGTTACTTTTAAATCTTAACTGGTTTCCCAAATGAAAGCTCTCCTTTTTATAGGGTTTATACATAAAACTCTTGCAAATCTAGGCAAAAATCCTCTTCCTTCACTGGTAACCTATTTGAATCTTGGCCTAGCATAGCAACTGAATAAATAAATAAATAAGTACATCTTATAGTCTGCTCAGAGAGATAGCACAAGAATAATTCACTGTTAAAAATAACCTAATTTTAATGCAAGTGTTTATTTTCAAAATATAGTTCATCCATTTTAAAGTTAGACCTCATGCTAACCAATTTGAAAATTAATGTTGAAAGATAAATGGAAGCTATTTCTTGAAGCAAGTTTTCCATCTATATTTTTAGGAATGCCTTTGCATTGGTTAACAGTCAAAAGCTGACCTTCCTAAATGCTGCCTATCAACTGAATTAATTTTACTGCCTGCATATGCATCCTGTTCTGTAATAAATTACATAGTAAAAAATCCAGTGCAATTGTAACAGATACATGCTTGCTAAGATGTGTAAGATGAGAATTCAAATTGACGTAGAACACATTGTCCTCTTATTAAAAATAAATGCTAATTTCCTCTACTATGGACTTGGTCATGCAATTTGCTCTCCTACTACTCCCCTTTTTCCTTAAGAAGAATTACTGAGTTACAGTTAAGTGTAATATAAAGACATAATTGAAGCTTACTGAATTCCCATTTGGAAGGTAGAAAATACATCAGGCTTTATTAACTGGTGCAATATTCATATTCAGAGAACAGCAATTAATGTAAAATTCAGTAAGTGCTACCACACCTCAAATAGCTTAGTACAGTAAGCATGCACTATGCATGAAAGCATTTTTGAAAGATCAAGCCAAGCTTTGGAAGTATCTATTACTACATTAGGACCATCATTCAATAAATTGGACTGGTGTCTCTCTCAGAAGGACTGTCACTGTAATGACACTGTCCAGTGGGATGCTGTTTTATGAAGCATGGGAGGATCAATGCTTTCATCTAAAAGCATTAAGTTAAGAAAAGTTCAAAGTTTTTATAAATATATTATCCTTTTTAACAATTTAGTTAAAAGTTATTGAAACAACTATTTAATTTGAAAAGTTTTGTAGGCAATAACTTTCTAGTATATCTGATCTTGTTATTTTGGCAGCTGGTAAGCCTTCAAGAGAAGCAAATCCTTGCTTGACTCTGATTTTAAGAACTATTCTTTTTGGTAAATTGATATAATTTGTGCTAATCTGTATAAAAAAGTCCAAACTTAATTTTGCATGCCATTATTTTGATTTATATAAATTTGTGCTTTCCTTAAATTGTCTTTTTATGCTGTTGGATTAACATTTGTCATTAGAGTACTTAATGATAAATCAAGTAATAGGTTTAAGAACATGAAATTGCCCTTTTTGCAATAAATATGAACATTTATAGGCAATTTCATATTGTTTAACCTAAAACCAAAGTCGGTAAATATATAGTTTCATTAATATCATGACTATCAGTTAACATAGGTTGGTCTGAACTACATGTATATTCACTAAATAAATGAATAAATGGTTGCCAGTTGATAAAACTTTTTTACCTATTAGTCTTCTTATACATATAATGCTTAAATCTAACATTTCTGGGTTAAACTATATTGATTTGTGGTTTCTTTTGCATTCTAGGAATCAAATCCACATTTTTTTGGTTATGCAGCGGTGAATAAATGAATAAATGGTTGCCAGTTGATAAAACTTTTTTACCTATTAGTCTTCTTATACATACAATGCTTAAATCTAACATTTCTGGGTTAAACTATATTGATTTGTGGTTTCTTTTGCATTCTAGGAATCAAATCCACATTTTTTTGGTTATGCAGCAGTGATCCTTTCTCTCTCTCTCTCTCTCTCTCTCTCTCTCTCTCTCACACACACACACACACACACACACACACACTCACACACACACACAATGTAGTCCTGTCTGGAGTCTCAAAAATAAACTAGATTATCTACTAGGGTTCCTTTCAAGACTGTAATCATAAAATTTCTTTTAAACATATATCAATGCAAGTCTCAAGGCAAAACACAAGGGCATTTTTTGACCAGGAGCAGCCTGTGTATGTATGTTGATGCCAGCGACTTGGACGCACCATCCATAGGCTTCTTTTAATGCCACGTTAGAGATGCAAGACTTGGCGTTGCCAGAATATGTCTACTTTTATTTCTATCCCCATATATAAAGCAGAGTGCAGTTTATTTTCATAACTCAAGATTTGATAGGTAAAAATCGGGCAATGATTAAAAGGCTACTGTATTTTAATTTTAGAACAAATATTTATGGGACTCTCAGTAAATATTTCAGAATGTTTTTGAAATTTCCACTATTTTCCAAAAAAAACCAAAAAAATCCTGGCTGACTTTAATTTTGTCTATGAGCTCAGTGAAAAGTATGTGTTTTCCTAAGGTATGGGCATGTACCAGTTCATTGACTTCCTAATTGTTTCTCTGGCTGAGCAAAGCTTTCATTCTGGTGGCACATATTCATGACAGCTGTTTATTCCACATGTTTCCATAGAAAGCATATTAACCTGAGCACCTATGGATACTTATCATCATATGCAAATGCCTTTAGATGTTAATGATTCCTCTTCTGCCCTCTACCTTGATATTTTTGACCCTAGCATTACTATGTACTAATATTGTTGGGCCTTCATGGTACTGTTGACACTCAAAAGTCATCTACATTGACATTGGTTAAAAAGCTTGAATTTTGGAACAAAATTTTCAACTGGAGTATGAAAATCAGTAAACAGACCATTTTTTCTGTGGACAGTGTATTAATATTGACTAGTAATAATTACATGATTCACTGATGTTTAGTTTTAAATCATCCAGATTTAAGAATTTTTTCCTTAAGACCTCAGCATGGCAATCACGTAACACGCCATTTAGATTAAGCTGCTGAAAGGAAACATCATCGATATATTGATTATAGATCTTCTTCTTGATTTGGTTTCCCAGTTGGTACATAATGAAAGTAACTTATCCAATGCATCAAAAATGGCAATAGTTACTGTGTTACTTTCCTATTTGTGCTAATTCAACATTTGCTTATGTGGTTGATTTTCTTATATATAATACGAATTTGACATGTGATGGCTGTGCTTGTCTACTTGTATCCCTAGGAAATTGCTTCTTGCCAAGGGTGCATTCCTTTCTATTCCCAATGCTGTATGTAAAATACCAGAGCAGGAGGAAGATTTCAGACTATTTTATCAAATCTCTTCATTTTTACAAATAAAGAAAATCAGAGGCATATCTAAGAACAGTACCTGTATCTTAACTGTATTTTATAAAACCACAGAAAGGCTGAGCTCTAGCATTCAGTATATAGCAAACTGTAAATGTGATAGATTGTTCATTATTGCATGTAGTTTATCTCATCCTCTTTCACTCCAATGTAACTTGTGTTCACATATGTTCTATGATACATATTCTCCTGCTATTCTCCTGTTTTCTCTGAGTGATCTTTCTCTTTCGCTGCCTGCCTGGCTGTTTAGATTATACAACTGCATCCTGTCCTGTGAGGATCTCTTTAAGTCTGTGTATTCAGCCATGACTACTCTCACGATCCAGATCCACATTCACAACTACTCACAAGTCCTCTTTGCCTGCATGTTTCACAAAAATCTTAAACTCAATAGGGCATAAACTGGACTAATTATTTTCTTATTTTCCCCACCCTGCTAACCATAGTCTTCTCCTCCTCTTATAGTTTCTATTTGTTTACTAATTCAAACATCTATATAAGCAACCAAATTTAGCATTTGGGAGTCACCCTGGATTTCTCCACCACCCTCAGCCCCCACATCTAATCCATCACAAAGTCCTAACATCTTTTATTGATATCTGTCATCTGTCCCATTCTCTCCTTCCTCATTCTAACCCAGCACATTGGGATGCCTAACACATAGAAGGTGCTGCGCTAAAATTTGTTGATGAATAAATAGAACAGAAATGAGTTAAATAAATGATGATTAAGATATAGTTTCTTCCCTCATGTAATGAATGGAGAGAGACAGAGAGATATATAAATGATGATGCTATCTTCCAGGAGCAGACATATATGAGAGGAACTTTACAAGCTGGAGCTCAAAGAAATCTTTATGAAGAATGAAATCATAGGCAAAAAATAAATTTATTCACTCATTTATAATCAAGTTGGTTTTCTACTAATCTCTTTGAGTTGCAAGGGGGAAACTGGATGACAACAAGGGAAATATAGTGGTTTCCATAAGGATCGGTTTGTCTTTTCTACTCTCCCGGTAGCAATAACTGTTTAGACATTCTTGGGGAAAACTTTTCCTAAAGAACCTCATATCTGTGTCTTGCAAAATTAGTGACTCACAGAGAAAGACTTGACTCCAAATTTTAGTCACAAATCATAAAACAATTAACTAGCAAATTCTGTTTGCTATGAACTTTTATATGAAAAAGGTTATAGAACAATGTAATCCAAATGAATCTTATATTTTACTATAGTCTGTACAAATACACTGATAAAGCTATAGATTCAGTTTCAGCTTCAGCCTTCTTGTGAGGTATGCTTCGTTTTTGGCCTCATCTCAGCCCTGTGGTGACATTTAATATGAGCAGGCTTTTCTGGTGGTTTTTATGTGATTTATTTGTCCTGAAATAGGGAAACCATACACTAGTAATAATAGTAATAATAACAATATTTCAAATTTCCTAATATATTCTCTGCTTTAAAAAAAGCTAGTACATGAAAAATTTGAAACTTTTTTCCCTTTATAATATGAATTAATATTAGTAGAAAGGAACAAGTTTCAAGCAATATTTTTCAGCTCTTTTTTCATTTGTTTTTCATTAAACTTTCTTTTCAGGGTTAATTAGTCAACAGTTATAAAACCTATCAAATAACAACCTTGCTTACTCTCGAATTACTGGATATAATTCAGTAAATAGTGAATAAGGCAAGTTAAATATACCAACTACTATTTTTTAATGAATTGGTCAAATGTTTTAAATAACACCTTTATGATTTTATAAAGAAAAGACTAAGAAATATCTAAACAACAGACACAGGGAAACATAGCTTTATTTTTTCCATTTAATTAATTTTTTTCCACCAAGAAAACTTTTCATCCCTAACTATGTGTCACTCTATGTCTCAATTCACTTCATATAATTTGTGGAGAAAAATTAATAAACAAATTCACTCCTCTATTTGGTCCTTCTTTATAAAGTCACCATTTAAAATCTGTACTTAGTCAGGACTCCTTGTGGAATTAGTCTTCTTGAAAAAGATAGGAAAAAACTACAAATTTAGAACTACACACCACCTTTATTTTCATTTCTCTTATTTTTAAGTCTTTTTAATGCCTAATATTACATCGTTAACTTGGTGATCTATAAAAATGTTTTGTGTTCCATCCATGAAAAATGAAATTGCAGTTGTTTACAAGTACAGGGGGATGAATAGCATTAAGCTATGAATAATCTAAGCCTGCCCTCTTTTCCTTTGCAATTAGTGAGTAACATTTACAAGCTGAATATGGGCTATAGTTGTAGACTCAGTTTTTGGTTTGGGAAAACAATATATTTTTATGTGTCTTATATAGGTGCCAAGTCTAATGGCATTTGCTTTATTAAACCCCATTAAGCAACCTGAGCTCACCAAACTTCTAACTTTCTGGCTAAATCATGCATTCCATTTTGCACCCTCATGGCTGCTGATGGTTCCTATTTTTGTAAACAGTGTTAGTTAAAAAAAAAATTAAAAACATCTTATGTCTCAAGGTTGTGCTATTTTCTGCCTCTCTAGGGGTCAACAGATAAGGCAATGAGAGGAGCTATGTGCTGTCACATCCTGAACAGAATCTCATCAATCAGACAATAGGATTTCACTTTCTGGTGCCTTCTTTCCACTGAAGTGGAAACAAAAGGAAGAATTCCCCCCAAAAGCAATTCTGCTGAATGACTTTATAAGACTGGAGAAACAAATGGCAGTCCTTGTGTCTCTAGCAAGCACTTTTAACATGAATACATTGTTCTCAGAAAATAAATTTATGTGAAATTTTATTTCATATATACAAGAGGTTCAAAGTAACAGCACATAAAAGTTTAAAAACACAAAAGTTGAGTTTTCTGCTATGTATAAGGAAGAGAAAAGTTCTCACCCCAGTGAGATCTTTTTTGCTGCACTTTAGCCTAGCATGTCCCTTCTACAAGCCCAGATGACTACCACACCAAAGCCATGCTTTGGAGGGATTTGGCTCTGAGTGCTACAATTTTCCATTAAGTCAAGGATGTAGAGAATTCTGCTCCCTTCTCAAACAACCTCTTAGGAAATATTTTAGAATTTAGAGTGCACACGAACACACACACACACACACACACACACACACACACACACACGCCAGCAATAAGAGCTTTAAAAACACTGACGAGAAAGTAGAGGACAATGAGTAAATAAACTTTTTAACTATTCTTACTTAAAATGTGCTATGGTTTGAATGTCTCCCCAAGCGCATGCTGGAACTTAACCCCCAATATAGTGGTAGAAGGTTGGGCCTTTAAGAGGTGATGGATCTTGAGGACTAAGCTCTCATGAATGATTAATTCAGTCAGGGAGTAATGAGCTACATGGGTATGGACCGGTGGCTTTATTTATTTATTTTTAATTAGGTTTATTTATTGATATTATTTTTTTACATTCTATGATGTTGTTGTGGAGCAGTGGGGGGAGGGAGAGAGGGGAAGAGGGAAGGAAAGAGGGTGGGAGAAGGAGGAAGGAGGTGGGGTGGGGTTGAGGCCTGTGGCACCCACTCATTCCAGCAGGGGACACCAGGGGTCTTCGAGTGGTGGCTTGGTCATTGCTGGGCTGGGAGCAGATGTCAGGGGAGTGTGGCTGAAACCCTTGCCCCCCGCTGCCCCAGCTTGGGAGCCCAGGGTGCTTCCTGCAGTGGCTTGGTGGTCATTGCTGGGCTGGTTGCAGGTATCGGGGGTGCGGACTAGTGGCTTTATATTGAGAACACATGAGAGGGCTCTTGCCATTCTTGTTATATGATACCCTGGTTACCACAGGACTCTGCAGAGTCCTGACCAGGAAGAAGGACCTCACCAGATGTGTTCCCTGGACCTTGGGCTTCCCATCCTCCGAAAGAATAAGAAATAAAATTTGTTTCTTTGTAGATTATTCCAGGTATTCTGTTTTAAGCGACAGAAAAGGAAATAATACAACTGTGGGGTTTTTTTTCCAGACATCTTTAATTTGTTAACAAATTTTGCAAAAACGTGTTTATTTAGATTGTTAAGATGGATAGTATGAAACATAGAGATGGTATAAATAAAGGCGAACCTTCTTTTTGGGATTGTGCCTGTTGTGAAACAGGGTTTAAGTATCTCAAATAGATACAAAATGATTTAAAAATATATTTTTTAAGTTTTGTTTTTACCTTTAGTAATGATGGGATACACTACTATCCTATTAAGCCTCTCACAGACAGGACACTGGACAAAATTTAAAAAAACAACTATTCAAAAAGCATGGGAGTATAACAAATAGGGGACAAGTTCCATAGGGGTGTCAATACTTGGAGGAAGGGAAAAGTACTAGGTGAGTTTCCTCATGTGCGTGCGTGCATGCATGTGTGTCTGGCTGTACTACGACCAACGTAGCTGACTAAAAACTTTGTTAGAAAATCTTGCCTCTTTGACTTGAAGAACAAGCAGACATAGTTTGGGGCTACCATGGCTCCCAGAAAGTGAGGGGGAATCCTGGAAAATACAGAACTGTAGGGGTAAAGCACAAAAGTCTGTGAATAAATTCTCCCAAAATTTCTGACTGAATCCCAAATCATATATGCATGAACAGACTCCAAGCAGCTTGTATAAGCCTAAAAGAGCATAAAAGAGATTTAAGCTGCAGCACAAGTACAGTTTGAGTCTAACTAAGTTAAATGCCTGCTACAACACATAAACAAAATCAAACATTCTTCAAATGAATATAACAGAATCCAGAGGAGCTACAATATAATATTCACAATGTCAAGGATATAATTTTAAAATTACTAGATATCAGAATAAGCAAAAAAATATGTCCTATTGTCAAGCATAAAAAAATTAAGAGAGAACGACCCCCAAATTACACAGATGTTGAAATTAGCTGACAAGATTTTAACGTAGTTACCTTGCTGTGCTCATGATGTAAAGAGGAAAATGCTAATAATGAATGAAAAGAGATGATATATCATTGAGAAATAGAAACTATGAAAAAGAACCAAGTAGAGATTCTAGAACCAAAAAATAAAATATCTAAAATTATATATTCACTAGATGAATTTTAAAGCAGAGTAAAAATGACAGTCAGTAAACTTCAAGAGAGTCAATGCAATTATCATATCTGAAAAACAGAGAGAAAAAATATTGAAAAAAAAACTAACAGTGCTTCAGGAACCTGAGCATAGATATGAAAAGTTCTAACAGAAATGCATTTGAGTCAAAGAAGGAGAGTAGACAGAAAATGGGGCGAAAGAAATAGTGGCCAAATTTCCCCCCAATGTGGGGAAAGACATAAATTTACATTTTGCAAGGCATTATAAGTAATCTAGAGATGACCAAAGCATATGAGGGTGTATATAGGTTACAGTGAATAACTATACCATTTTATATCAGGGACTTGAGCATCTGTGGATTTTGATATCTGCAGGGGGTCCTGGAACTGACCCCCACGGATACTGAAGAATGAATGTATTCAACAAAAATCATTCTACATAATGGAAACAACATAAAGACATATACACATATAACTATATTACAAGAAATGCTAAAGTTAGCTCTTCAGACGACCCCCACGGATACTGAAGAATGAATGTATTCAACAAAAATCATTCTACATAATGGAAACAAAATAAAGACATATACACATATAACTATATTACAAGAAATGCTAAAGTTAGCTCTTCAGACTGAAGGGAATTGATACTAAATAAGCTCAGAACTCTAGAAAATAATGAAGAGCATTAGAAAAAGTGCATATGTGGGTAAAAAACAAAAACAACACTTTTCAATTTTTCTAATATATACATATATACATTCTAGACAGGACTTAAAATGGAAAGGAACTGTAGATGTTCTGGATTTGGAGATTGAAAAAGAGGACAGAGTAAACAAACCATTCCCAGGTTTCTGGCTTGAGCAACCAAATAGATGGCAATGCCACTTCCTGAGATAAGCAAGAGAGAAAAGGCAGAAATCTGCAGGAGAGAGAGTGCTTATTAGGATATATTGAATTTTAGTGCAGAAGCCGTGCGACACTCAGAGGACAGATTTGGGTATACAGCTCTATATAAAGGTCTGGCTGTTAGAGAAGTGTTTTGATTTAGAGGTATAAATTTGAGCATTATTAGCACAGAGATGCTCTTACCACAGAGAAGACAATGGAAGTCATGGTTGGGAATGAAAACATCTAGAGAAAGGCGAGAACTGGCATAGAAATATGCTGCCTGAGGGTCAAGGAATTCCAGCATCTGAAGGTTAAGTAGATGAGCATGAGCAGTAAAGGAAACCCGGTGGTAAGAAAGGAACTGGTGTGGTACAGAGTAATGGGGGCAAGCACACAGCATTTCAAGGAAGAGATCATCAATAGCTTCTATTGCACCAGAGAAGTCATGTAAAATGAACACTCAAGAATCCCATTGAATTAGTAATATAGGCCATGGCTGGTCTTCGGAGGAATCATCTTTGTGGAGGGCTGAAGCTTGAAATAAAATTAGATCCTTGGAAGAAAGGCATGTGCAGAAATGAGGATATGAAAACAGCGATTGTTGATAGCTACACAGAAGTTTGGTTTTAATGGAGGATGAAGGAGAAAGAAGGCGGTAGCTTGAAGAGTGGGGAAAAGTAGGATTATGAAAATCCATTTTTTTTTTCCTTTTTTTTGTCTTTTTTCGTGACCGGCAATGGATTGCAACCCTTGGTGTTGCGCCCGCACCTCGCTCAGCCAATGAGCAGCCGGTCTGTAGAAAATCCATTTTTTTAAAATGGGGGAAGTCTGAGCATGGTGACGGTGACCAGGATCCAGTTCAGAGGGAGAAGGTGTATACACAAGAGAGTATAATATTTCTCGCACCTCGCTCAGCCAATGAGCAGCCGGTCTGTAGAAAATCCATTTTTTTAAAATGGGGGAACTCTGAGCATGGTGACGGTGACCAGGATCCAGTTCAGAGGGAGAAGGTGTATACACAAGAGAGTATAATGTTTCTGAGAAACTGGAAGAAAATATGACAGATATAAGATAGGTAAGTTTTAAGATTTAGGCCAATAATCAGAGACAGCATTTTAGAAAAGTTTTTCTTAAATTTATTTAAATAATCAGATGTTTCACTGAGTGTGAAATTCAGAAAGTAGGTGTATGTGATGCTAATAACTTTGCTACCAAATTGTGTGTGTGATTAAGTCTACATTTAAAACTTATGCCCTACTTAATGAAAAGTAATAGATAGATTTTATATACTCAGCAAAGATGATTTCAAAGAGAAATGCTAACTTAGCCAGCAAATTAGTTTCAAGTACACAACTGAAACAGATGAACAGAACACATATTGTAATTTAAGGTTTTATTTCTGTAGTTTTACCTGAGTGATTTCTCCTCACAGCAACCAGTGTTCTTTTTTTTTTTTAAATCTCATTTTAAATTTTGCCAGCATGCAAACTAAACTAACATGAAGTATATTACATACTGTACCATTTTAAAATGCATTCATTGAGGAAAGTATAAACTCAAAATCTTCGACATTAATAGACTTTGCTTGATGGTTTAAATTCAAAATTCAAGCTTCAAAATATCCCCCCTCAACCTACTATCAATGTAAGCAAACACCACCAGGGAGAAAATTAGGTTAGAAAATGACTTGCCAAGTTTTTAGCCACAGCATGGAAAGAGGTAGGTGACCCTGGTTAGAGCTACAAAAACATGGCAAACTACTTTAACTGTACGAGGAGATGAACAAACCAGCCACATCTCATCCACACAGTGGGTAGATAATAAGATATTTTTTGCTCTAATTCAGCTGCTATGGGGATGATCTTTAACTGGCCAGTTGGATAAATAGACTAGCTGGAACCTGTAAAGCATCTGAAATGTGACAAAAATAAAAAGAACTGGGAAGCCCAGAGTGGCTTAAAAAACAGTAATTATTGTGAATAAATAAGTGAAACATTAAAATTTATAATTTAAAATTATAGTCATCTAGTGTCAATGATCTTAACTTTTTTTGTTATCAAAGTATTAAACAGATATTTTTTCGGAAAAAGAGACTGCTTTTGAATGCAAAAGTATAATAAAGATTTCTTCCTCTTCTTTTTTTACAAGAAAAGGCTTAAGTCTGAATATTTTCATTTGACATTGAAAGCAGAGCTTCTTAGCAAATTAGACCAATTATGAATGAAGTTACATACAGTGGCTGTAAATCTCTTCGGTATTAACCCCATGTTCTGGGGACAATTTAATCAGACTGAACATCCTCTCATGTCAGAAGAGAAAAATACATTCTCATAAAATTTTCCATTTAGTGCCTCAATCGAGTCTAAGAATGGCTTTATGGAACAAGCTAGTGCACACACATAAACACATGAAGTTGCTTCATGCACACCACAGAGAGGAGTTGACATGCAGAATGCATACCAATAATATGCCTGATTGCATATTTAATTCACAATTATGGGAGGGCAAGTAACAGAACAGCATCAAAATTCTTTTAACAAATTCTACATAATCTATTTGATGTTGTTGGGGAAACAGCATATGCTTTGGGTAATTGCTGAAACCTCAAAGGATACTTTCCCAATTACTGACAATGAAGCCAAATGCAACAAAACTTAACCACTGCCTGTGGTACTGATAGAATGACAGGTACCGATAGAACCACAGGTACATTCACTTCCTAACAGTGGAAGCATGGTTTCAGCTTCGACAGTAGCCTTTCAAATAACTGGATGTGACAGATACTTGAAGATAGCCACCTTAACTTTTTAAAGAAAAACTGTCTGGGCCCCTTACTATCAGAATCTTATGCTATCTAGTGGCTTAATTGACCTCAATACCTTTCTAGGACTGCAGTGGGGGAGAACGGTGTAGGAGATAGACTATATCATGAAACTCTGTATGGGAGAGTCCTATCCGCACACTCCTTAACCATATTGTACTCTGGAGAGAAAATGTAGGTACATGAGAAAGGAATTTACTAGCGCCAGATTGTAGGATCCTGTGCAGTGGTGAGTGTTCGTCTGAGATTTGTGGTCATACACTTTGTATGAGACCAGTCATTACAGTTGAATAATTTTTCTCTAGCCATGCTCACCAGTTTGTGTGTAAGCCTAGCTTAGGAAGATAGCTGGATTTATAGAGGTTTGGGGTTTGCTAAGTATGAAAATTCTTGAAAGATGCTAAGAGAGTGAATGTTAAGTGTTCTCACCACCAAAATAGTAACTATGCGAGGTAATGCATTTGTTAATTAGCTAGATTTAACCATTCCACAATGTATATGTTCTTCAAAACATAACGTAGATGACAATACATACAATTTTGTAAGTTTTTTAAAAAAGGAAAAAAAGATTGAAGTTTGTTTTCCTTGATTAATCTAATAATATTACTAAAAAGCACACTATGAATTTTATTTTTATTTGTTTTAAGAATCCTTTTCTTATTAACCGGATAGAAGTATGATGCTTAAAATTTCAGCTGGCTGGGCTGGCCCGGTGGCGCACTGCTACAGTGTGCCACTTGGGATTGCGGCGGTGCTCCCGCCGAGGGTTCGGATCCCACATACAGACCGGCCGCTCACTGGCTGAGCGAGGTGCGGGCGCAACACCGAGGGTTGCGATCCCGTTGCCGGTCCCGGTCTGGTACGGGCGTGACACTGAGGGTTGCGATCCGTTGCCGGACACGAAAAAAAAAAAAAAAAAAAAAAAAAAAAAAATTTCAGCTGGCTAACTCCAGTGCCGATTTTGTGAGCCATTTTGCCATAACAGACTTCTCCCTAAAAAACAACTAGTCTAAAATTAAGTAGTATTTACTTGGAATGGAGGTTCTCCACACACCACCAAATTTGTCTTCTTAAGTGGGCTTATTTTGTTTAGACTCGTTCTCCATTTGCTGACTTTTTTTATTGGATAATTATCAGTCTTTTTATAACCAAGAAGTTCTTAGAAAATGACATCGTCTCTTCCCATAAATTTCTTTTTCCTATGATTTTTTTTCTTTTCTCAACGATTTGGCCAGATTAGATTTAAATTCTGGCTTCCAAAAGAGAACTCCTTAATTATTGAACAATAAAGAATCTTATTCCCCACGCAATCAAGTTTGATCTGTCCCATACTAATAAAATTTTCCAAGCAATATTCAAACTAAATGAAGATAAACCAATAAATTGGCCTAAATGCATAAGAATAAATGGCCTTCTTATTTTCTTCCTTCTCTTATTCCCAGTTTCATTCTTTTTTGGCAGTTGAAGTTGAAAGTAAGAACAGGAAATTAGCATAAAAGTAAATGTAACCTTTCAGAGAGTAGCCTGGAGATTTAAAAACTCCATACCCTAATAAATAGTACAATGCTCAAAAAATGGGATGTTCTGACTAATTAAATTTTCTCATGAACTTAAAGTAAACTAGAAAGGAAAAACAATTTTTTAAAAATATTTCAATCCTTAGAAATCTTCTGAAATTAATCTCCATCTTGGCTTACTATCTATGGAAGAGAAAGAATATATTTGATGAATTAGATTGTCTGACTCAGAATCATCATTATGAATAACAATTCTTATTGTACATTTATGCGATGGTGTAGCAGTTTGGACTGATTATATCTGATCTTCAAGAAATGCATAGAAGGTTCTTTTTTGAATAAATCCTGTTTATAACTTGCTTTATTCCTCACTTTTCTCTCTCCTTCAAATCTTAGTGTTATGAAATTCTGATAAACTGAGAACTATAGTTAATCCTACTTATAATAACTTTAAATCAACTCTACAGTACCATCAATTTTAATTATCCAGAGGTGAACTATTGTAATCATAATTTAACCCCTAAACACTGTTTCCTAATTTTCACTGACATGGTTGCTTATCCTATTAATTAAACCATTTCTTGACACAAATACATTCATTATTTACTGTGACACAAAAGAACAGAGAATAGGGTTCTCTTAATTTACCAATTAATTGCATAAGTTCTTTCCTAGTCTGGTGAAGGTATGAAGAACTTTTGGAATGATTTTAGAATAAGAGACATTATATATCTTCTTAATCAGGGTGGAATGTTTATCTCAAAGAGAGGACAGGAAAGCTGCATGATAATGCAGGTTTTCCTTAGGATTATTTTTAGTTTTTCTATTTATTAAGCAATATTGATAACCTACTGTCTACAAAAACATTCTTCAATCTAATGCTTTACACAGCAGTTAAAAATGCATAACTTTCAATTTAGGTAAAATTTGTGGATAGAAATTAAATCTATCATTTTCTGAGTATTCACCATGTATCAGCTATATTAACTTTCAATTTAGGTAAAATTTGTGGATAGAAATTAAATCTATCATTTTCTGAGTATTCACTATGTATCAGCTATATTAAAATAATATGATACATATAGATAGACACACATAGATATGCATGTAAATGGTATAAACACTCATGATATTCCTATGAGGTAAGGTTATTTCTATACCTGTAAATATGAAAACTGAAGCTGAGAGAGGTTGAGTAAGACAGAGAGTTTAAATTCCAATATGGATTGAGATAACAATGTCAGCTAGAACACTAAGAAAAGGATTCCTTTAGAACTAGAATTGGGTCCCAAATCATTGATAAACTGCAAGGATATGAAATAAATTTGAGGAATATTAAAAGGAGGCATTCCAGAAGGATATAATGGCAGTTTAAAAGTTTGCAATGAAGTTCTGCTTTCAGAGTTCTGTTTGGAACTCTGCTTTCTTATACATAAAAGGTATAAACTACAAATTGTGGAATGAATATGTTTACAGTATATATTTTATACAGACATATTTATTCACTTATTTAGTCCTCAGGCAAAATCCTGGAAAACCAGGAAATTCACCCAAACATACCCAGTGCCTTTTACTTTATCTAAGTTTGACTCTACTCTGCTTTCTGTTTGCTTTTGGTATTTCTTCAGTACCTTCAAGTTATATAAATAACAGTAAGGTCCATAGTCTTACAGGCTTAAAAAACCAGAGTTTGGGACTACCATGCCACTTGGAAAGTAAGGGAGAAAAACTTAGAAAACAGAGAGCTAAAGGAAGGAGTGTGACAAATGCTATGCATAAACACTGCCTAATATCTAGCAGAACTCTAAACTATGCAGAAAAGACTAAGAA
>NW_007734854.1:41960-42573 GCF_000696425.1 Galeopterus variegatus
AAAAAAACAGAAGAATCCTACTCTGTTTGGGGGAATATAACAGAATCCAAAGTCTCTACAAGAATTCACAAAATCCAGTATACAATCCAGAATTACTACACATATAAAAAAAAGAAACGATAATTGTACTGACAGGTAACGAAAAGACGATCAAAAGAAACTAGCCCTTTTTACACCCGGATGCGTATATTAGCAGGCAAGGATTTTAAAGCAGCTATTATAACTATGTTCAAAGACATTTATGCTCAAAATCAAAAAACAAGAAATGACATCAGAAAAATAAAATGGAACCAAATAAAATTTTAGTACAGAAAAATACAATATCTGAAATTAAAGTTGGACATACAGCATTTGCTCAAATCAACAAGAATGCATATAGACACGCCAGTTTTACATATTAAGTATGAACACACTACAAAACAGAACTGAACATTACTTTTATGTGTTCTTGGTCATTGTTTATGGCCCCATTCAGCCCTGGTAGTAAGGAATTCTTTTTCTGAAAGGCAATAGAGATGGCGAAGTAAATTTTACTGGCAACCTTCCATGTGTACTCCCCACCAGGGGCATGGGACCACATTCTTCATGACATACATGCTCATGGGCTGATTTT
>NW_007734854.1:43119-43760 GCF_000696425.1 Galeopterus variegatus
AATAATAATAATAATAAAAGAGTTCACTATATATTACTTGGGAAGGGTATGGACAGTCAAAACTATGCCACTGGATCTCAGAGTTACTATCTAATTGACCAATAAACTAATGGTTGATCAACAAAACTTCTTACTAACTTGTCTTTATTAAGTACCAATTAGCAAGGTGGTTTTATTACATTTTTTAATAATTATTTATCTTAGTCTGTAGTAGTGCCAGAGAAAGAGGGCAGTGAAACCAACAGTTTGGTAAAAGGTTGTCTCATGGTTTCTTGGTTAATCTTCAGGTACATATTCAACCTGAATCAGACATTCCCCTTCTCCTAAATTCCAAATTTGTTCTCCTACCACATCATATATGTGGCTTGGAGATGAAATTAGCACATTCTATTGTAATCATTGTTTTATTCCCTGCATCCCACACTATTTTTAAACCTCTTGAGGGTTGGTATAAATTACTACTACTTTTTTGTGAGGCAACAGGCAACCACATGGAAAGGATCCCCAAACTTGACTCCTACTTCCAGACCTCAACAAAACTGAAGTATTCAAAGTGGAAGATGAAAAATAAGAAAGGAAATTTTACAAGATGTCTAAGGCAGTGGTGGTCAGAGACGTATAATAGTAAGTGTAATTTTAAC
>NW_007734854.1:43927-45804 GCF_000696425.1 Galeopterus variegatus
CATCTTCTGAGTCACATTATGATATGAGAAGTTAGGAATTAATAAGGAATATTGAAAATGGAGAGCTGTATAGTATAAACCTCCCTTTGTGTCTATTACATTATCTATAAGAGAGGCTATTTAAGGCTGATGTTCAGTACAAGTTATCTGCCCAGAAACAGTCCTAGGTTGAAGAAGGTCAATTCATTACACTTGTACTAGATGAAAATATCACCCTTTGTGTAATTTCATGTTCACGTAATAACTATTTAATCTGTAGACTGACATTCTGAAGGAATCTACCCACAAGTGCATCAAACTTCTACTAGATAAACATTTCTATTCTCAACAGGGTTGAAGAAAAAGACACTAATATTTACTTATCACTCAGTATATTCCTGGGAGTTTCCTCTGCATTTTTAATATGTAGCCTATGTAATTCTCACCAAAGTCCTGAATAAGTATTATACTTATTTGACAAGTGGGAGAATTAAATTCAGAAAGATTAAATTCCATCCGTAAAGTTACACAAACATTACATGGTGAAGTTGGGAATTAAACCCCATTCTACTGAGTTCCAAAGTGCATGCTCTTTCTATTCCATCTGCAAATTGATAAAATGCCATTTTGCTTTATAAATCAGTTTCTAAAGAGCTTGATTAGTGTAAATCACTTCTGCAGAGCCTACTCACCCTGTGTGGGACTGATAAAATCAAAAGTCTAACTCATTCAAGCTGTTGAGACTAGACGCTGGGATTCCTGGTGGAAAAATCCAACAGCCAGACTTCTAGCATCAGAGGCTAACAGTCAAATATCTGCTTGCTCATTTGACCTGGACCTAGACAGAATCAATTCAGGTCATTTGTCACTAATTAATATGTGCTGAAACAATGTTCTAAACATTCAGGGTTTATAACCTTTTCATTCTGCATGTCTCAGGGATACCAGAGCACAGTTACCTCTTGATTAAGCAGGATGGACAAGTTAACCTTTGAGCTATATCCTGGCACATGAAAAAGAATGGTTTTGATAACTAATGGAGCTGGGAAGAGAAGGGATTAAAAAAAAAATTCAAAAAGAACAAATGGATATAAGAAAAGCACTTAACCACTTCTTGGACAAGGAGCATACTCTTCAGAGAATATGCAGCCTTAATAAATGAGAAACCATTAAATAGAAATGTGAAGATAGCACGATGTTAAAGAATACTTTTGTCTGATCTCTGGCCCATGATTGCTGAAATGGCTGCTATTTGCAATTAGGAGCATAGTAACCCTGGCCTATTCATCCATGCTTTCTTGGAGAACATTCAAGATGACCAGAAAGGCACTTATTAGGTGGAGAGAGCACTTAAAAAGGAGGGGAATCTGAACCTACAGGGGCAGGAGCTCCCTCCAAATGCTGAGCAGTTAAGAAAGCATAATCACGGAGCAAGAATGAAAGGCAGCTGTCACCACGTTCTTTGAGCTAGAACTTATGGGTCAAGAAATAAACGGTGAAAGAACTTATAAAAAGAAACAATAGATATTAGGAACTGTGAATAAGGACTTCTAGCAATAAAGGATGAATGCAAAATCGGTGTTTTATGGAACAGATGACAATTTAAAAACTGGCATTCAGTTTCTAAAGACAACTGCCTTCGTATTGTATTTTTCCTGGTATTTAAAGTCAGAACCTACACGCCTCTGGTAATATGCTGTGGTCTAGATTCCTGGTCAGATTTAATTCGAGATATAGATGCTGTTATGAAGGATTAAAGCTGCAAAAATTTCATATTTTTGAGGGGTTTCATTAACAAATGCACTTCAATACTTAGCTAGAATAACCGTAGGAACAGAAACTAAAACAAAACATTTCCTGAACTTACTAAGGATTATCAACCACATTGTGTTCAGTTA
>NW_007734854.1:45918-54715 GCF_000696425.1 Galeopterus variegatus
CTTATAAAAAGAAACAATAGATATTAGGAACTGTGAATAAGGACTTCTAGCAATAAAGGATGAATGCAAAATCGGTGTTTTATGGAACAGATGACAATTTAAAAACTGGCATTCAGTTTCTAAAGACAACTGCCTTCGTATTGTATTTTTCCTGGTATTTAAAGTCAGAACCTACACGCCTCTGGTAATATGCTGTGGTCTAGATTCCTGGTCAGATTTAATTCGAGATATAGATGCTGTTATGAAGGATTAAAGCTGCAAAAATTTCATATTTTTGAGGGATTTCATTAACAAATGCACTTCAATACTTAGCTAGAATAACCGTAGGAACAGAAACTAAAACAAAACATTTCCTGAACTTACTGAGGATTATCAACCACATTGTGTTCAGTTAAACAAATTACTTCTTTAAAGCTGGAGTGAGGACTGAGGTGTACTGATTGCTACTTTCAAACATTATGCTAAAACTGGTAACAAGCACATCAATCCACAAATAGCCAGTGGGTGTGTCTTATTCACAGTAACTACCTTTCCTTTGATCCTTACCAACCTTTCTTTATCTCTCTATATTTGTACTATGCTCTAATCATCATTACATTGTTGACCATCTGCTGAACCCATCTTGCCCATGACTAATCTTGGCTAAATCATGTCTTCCGAATGCCCCAAACCTACTCCTTAGCTGCTCAGAATTTTCTGGAAAAAGTCATGATATAGTGTTGACTGACACCATGATAAACTTATGTTTACAACACATCTTGTTAGCCTTCCAGAAAAGATGCTTCTACTCAGGATCACGTCATTGCTTAAGCCTTCTTTTCAATCTTCTGTTTCTTCACAGGTTCTTTTCCCTAAGTTCATGAACACTGTAACAAGTCTCTTCTATCCTGACACAATCTTCCTTGCCTCTTCTGTCTACTGGGTGATACTATTTTGTCTTATTTCTTTCATTATCAAAACCTATAAGTATATGCCATAATATTTCATTTATATAGAATTCAAGAACAGACAGTTTCTATGATGATAGAAACTGAAACATGTCTAAGGGCAGGGAATAGTGGAGACTGACTGGAAAGGGACACGAGGAGACTGGCTGGGTGATGAACATGTTCTATCTTTTGATGAGGTTGTTGGTTACACTGTTGAATGTATCTGTCAAAATTTGTCAGACTGTACAATTAATATCTATATGCAAATTATATCTAAAAAAATTCCAAAAGGGTAGCAGGCATTCTGATATTTCCTCTATCAAATTACTCTCTTATACTTTCATCTCTTGTCAACCATTTCCATCAAAATATTATTTGTAGCTACTTCTGCAAAAACAAACAGAATTCTCCTATTAAAACCTGATTAATCAGCAAATGCAGTCACCTCTTCTGGGAAAGATTATGCTTTCATAATACTTTTTTTCTTTCTTTTGATGATAAAATATAGTTTCCTATAAAGTAGAAAATATATTACATTATTCCCAGGGCATTGTATTAGTCCGTTGCTGTTGCTTATAACAAAATACACAGAACTGGGTGATTTATAAAGAAAATGAAATTTATTGCTTATAGTTTCTGAGACTGATAAGTCCAAAGTTCAGGGAATACATCTGGTGAGAGCCTTGGAGGTGGGGATAGTGACGGAAGAGTATCACGTTGCAAAAATGGTGGAGCAGAGAGAGAAGATAGCTCCTCACTGCTCTCCTTTTAAAGCCCTCAGAACCACACCCCTGACCACCATTATTAATCCATTCACTATGGCATGGTCCTACAACCTAATCGTCTTTTCAAGGCCCCACCTTTCCGTTACCATAATAGGATTTCCCACCGTCAACAGTTTCAGTGGGAATTAAGTTTTGGGAGGACATATAACCCAAGGCAGTCATCCAATGCAAAAAAAAAGTTATTCTTTGTCCTAGTATGCTTACTCTTATGAAGGAGAAAATATAAAGGAAAAACTAGGCTCCTTACTTGAAAACACATATAGTTTCTTTGTGGACTGAGACTTTCTTGCCTTGAGTAAACAAAAGTCAGCTATATATTTTTGCTAAATAGAAAACATTCCGTTCTAAAATTTTTATATTTTCTTCCTAAAAGCTCTGTATACAGAAATTTTATCTGTTTGGGAACCAGGATTATGCACAATATAAAAATACTAAATTTAGTTTTTCAAGGGAGTTAGCATATTTATTATAACAAAAAAGATCACTTATTTTATTTTATTTTTTTTGGTTATGAATATTCATGAGATACAAAGCTGATTTTCACCCCTTGTTCCAAAGATGTGAAGGCCAGATCCATACTGACAGCATGCACATTACCACAAATTGTGTTTGTACCCCATGTCCTGCCCCCAATTATCCCCAACCTCCCTCCTCTCTTCTAGCCATTTGAGGACACACAATAAATTATTGTTAATTATAGATGCCTAGCACTAATGTTCGCCACTAGGATTTATTTTTTCTATCTAGCTGCAAATTTCTACCTATTAACCCACCTCTTCCTATCCTTTCCACCCCTCCCCTTCCCAGCTTCTAGTAAACACAATTCTACTCTCTACTTTTAAAAGTTGAACTATAAAAATACTAACTTTTAATGTATTGAATTATTCATCATTGCATTACATTTCAAAGAAGTTGAAGCATTCAGTGAAAATTCTGATGAAAAATTACAACTTTTTCCAATACTTTGTAATAATATAGCTGAAAAAGAAAAACAAAATGTATTCAGCTATCTAAGCCATGACTGTCCCCTGTTCCATGCACTACTTAGCACTGATATGAAGGTTGACAGATTGTTTCTTTGAGAGCAGCAGATATTTCACAGGCACTAAATGTGACAAAACAAGCTGCACATTTTGTTAGCTATTTTAATCTTGCTTGTGGTGGACAAAATATCTCTGCGTTATAAAAACCTTCCTTATGAAAGATAAAAATTTTATAAATTGTCAGTCATCCATATCAAGTAATTTCAGTCCCCAGGAAATTGTATTCCTTCCATTGACCAAGTGTCTTCAGGGAAAATACTTCGATAACAACAAAAACATCTCCCAGATTTCCAAATAGCTTTATTACATCTCTGGATCTATGGCTCACAATTTCAAAGTTAAATACTATAACATATTCCCTATGAAAAATGTAGTAGACATCTGTATCTCCAAAAGTTGACAAAAATTTTTCTTAAGTAATCTCAAATTTTAACTGTTCAAGAGAATTAGTCTAGTCTCGTGATGCAGTTGGTACCATTGAATAATTGTCTTTTTCTCAAACCCTCCAAATTCCCAGTTCTTCTAAATTGCAAATCAAAAAACTTAACAAGAAAGTTTCAGTATTTATCAAAATGTTTTGAGAAAGTAGTTAAGTTGTTCACTGTGAAAAATTCTGTTTTTACGGTTATGTAACCTAAAGGTAGCTATACCTTTACTTCTTAGCATACAGACTAAAATTTACTGAACACAGAAATAGGCAAAATAAGAAACACATTTATGAAGATAAAAATTCTATCAGAGCAGGCAGTAAAATCTATGCAAGAGAGCCAGCATTACAGAGAAAACCAGCACTATGGCTTCTGCCTGAAATAATGTGCTGACGCAGTAGAATATAGGACTGACGAAGGTGAAATACTACTGAAATTCAAGTACTGGGACATTCCTTTTAGGTACACATTTTTAAATCAAAATTATTAAGTGAATATTGATTTGTATCCTTTTTCATGACTGATGTATGATTTTATGAAAGATATGCAACAAAACCAGGTTAAATTGTATTATATTTGTTATATAGTATGTCAGTTATGAAGGAGTAGCTTTTAAAAATAATATCCAAGGTACATATTTAAGATGGTCCTGCTGACACTTTATTTTTATCATACATATGGGTCTGATCTCTCTCAATTTGCAAGTTAAATTTAGAAAGGGCACAGCTAATATTCTGTGTGTCTTGGAAAAGTGCCTGGATAAGACTGTGAGAAACAGATGAAAAGGTTAGGCCAGCAACACAGTATTTTTTGAACTGAATATCACTATGCAATGCAAGCTTTGTAAGTACATATTTTATATTAAGCTACCTAGACTCTAACTAATGCTTTTGGCATGGCTTTCAACTGATCGTGTTTTAAAATACTGACTTATCAACATAGATGTTTTGGTAACTCAATGTTCTATGCTTTACTTTGCTATGGGTAATAAAGCATCTTCCCCCAGTACTTAACTAGCTCATATCTATTGGTTAACAGTGTAATTATTTTTAAGAACATTATATTGTACACTGTCAAATAGGGGTCCTTTGATATATATAATATACTTCAACTATAAACCAGATCGTCACATTTTAAAAAGAAAATAAGTGCATTTACTGAAGGTAGAAAGCCAAATATTTTTTATATTTACTTTTTATTATTTATTTTTTTATGTAAAATTAAATGTTATACATAATTTATAATCAAAGATGTTTGGGGGAAAATACCAGTATTATCCTCCTCAGAATATGAGGGTACTTCAAAAAGTTCATGGAAAAATAGAATAAAAAGATAATATGAATCTTTCCACGAACTTTTTGAGGTGCTCTTGTAGTTGTTCTTTTTCTCTCTTTTATTCTCTCTACCTGTCTCTCTGCAGATCCACATGCCACTTTATCAAAGAGCATAAGAGCCAAGGAAGAAAAGTATAAAAATATTACCTATACTGATTTTAACATTTGTCCTGATTATAAGAATTTATTCAAAGGCTGTTGAATAAATTGTGTTAATGAACTGACCAAATTTCTATTTTAGTTTAGCTGCCCACTTCTGTTTTTTTTATAAACTTTCAATAAACATGACTTTATTTTATATTCATTTTGTTCTAGAAATATTTGACACAAGTATTGGCCACTCGGTATAGAATGCCCATATTCAAAATTTTATTTTTTGACTATATTTTCCCAGGATTATGAAAATTTGCAAGTAACTTCACTTCTTTCTAGAATAATTAAAATGTATTAGTGTGATTGACTGTGTAATTGACAATCAAGTTGGATTTGACCTGTGTCCTTATGAATGGGAGAGCTTATATATAACATTAACATACCCTAGAGTCTGCAGTAGTCTTTGGGACAAAGTAGGTGCTCAATAAATATTTGTTCAATAAATAAATATCTCTATACTTTACCCTACATCAAATAGGAGGTGGTAGAGCATGGAAGAGAAAACAATGGATTAGGAGTTAGAAAAAAATGGTTCTAGTCCTTTCTTTGTTCTTACTCAGTGTAAGCTATTCAGTGTTTTCCCAAATTATTATCTCTATTTTTTCTTTGTTTATTGCCACTGGTAGCCACTCATCCTTCAAGTTTCAGATAAAACTCCTCTTCTTCACGTAATTCTGGTAAACCTCAGGCAACATGGATCTCTACCTTTCCAGAACACTTACAGCTTTGCCCACTGACACATCATTTTATTTAATTTTGCATCTAATTATGTAATGGTTTACACTACTCCTGAATTGCTGAACATGTTATGGCTTTTCCCCGCAATAAAACTAATCCAAAGGTCTCAATCTTGCAGTCTCTAAGGCCAAATTTGTCTCATATATATGTTTTATTTGACCAGCACAAAATTTCAAGTTTTAGTTATTTGTAGATATTCATGTGAGATCGAATGGGAAAAAATAGTTTTCTATGTTTCTCTTGGAAAAATACAAGACTTGGTCATGCTGGGCCTGCATTCTTCTTCGACAGTAATCAACCAAAGCTGAATAGCTACTGTCCCTTTATTCCAGGCACATGGGCATGTCAGTCCCCACTTTGTTTGCTTTATTTATTTATGCTCTTGGTCTGGAACTTAGGTGATATGTAAGATTTCAACCCCTGCGTGATAGTCCATACTGATACACCCACTCCAACACACATACACATTCCAAATTTACTTGAATTCTCTAAAAAGACCTGAGGTTTCCACCTATATATCTCATAAGGCATTTCATATACAAGATGTTTAATTTTTTAAAAAAAATCTAAATTGTCAGTTTATCTTCCTGTTTCCTATATATCAATAAAGTGGACTTCAATGAAAAGAGATGTTAACGCTACTCCTTCTTTAATCCCTGTCTTTGCTAATGGCATATTGGGCAATTCGAAATTGAAAAGCCATTTTGATTTCTCTTTCCATGTCTCTGTACCCAACTATTTCCCAAGTTCTGTCAAATTTACTGGTAAAGAGAAGAGTTAGGATGGGCTGGGGTCCATTCATTTCCTTCTCTCCTTTCTATTGCCTCTTCTCTCAGAATCTGCATTTAATGAAATTGTGCCCTTCTCTCTGTGAGGTTCCCTGTTTGTAAAATTAACAGAACCCCACTAACAGGCCATTTCACTTTGACTCCAGATTCTAAAAACCAGTCAATTTACAGTCGATAGTGAAAGAGTTGTTTTAAAGCCCAAATTCACTTTCATGGAGCCTGCAAAATGGCACTTAGAAACATTTACAATGATCTAAGAGACAACTGGTGAAATGTTTTGGCACCAGCAAGTCTGGCATGCAGCCCTCAAGACAAGCAGCATTTCAACCTATATCCTACTTGACTTACTCTATTAGAAGCACTGTATGTGAGAGAAACAGGAAATCTGTGCAGCACTTTTAAAGCAATGCGGTGAATTATAAATTAATGAGGGTTTAGCATGGGAAGGGAATAACATCTGTAGAAGAGCGGATTTCATAACGACAAAAGGGAAAAAGGTTTCCCTTAATAAAACATAACCTTTCTGCACGCACAATCAATTCTCAATTAGTCATACCAGAGAGAGTATCCACCCCACACTGTCAAAACTGCCTCCTTTGTTCCCTCCCCCACACCGTTCTGATTCTGCCTGTCTCACTCAAGATGTTCTTGGAATTAATATGTCCAGCATTTTTCTTTTGTCTTTTTCTGCCATCAAAAAATCCAATTTACTTTTTATTTGTATGGAGCTTCCAGTGCATGGCACAGCATTTCCTCTCACAGTTTATTGTCCCTTCTCCATTCAAGCCTAATGACAAGTCAATCAGAGTGGATAAGAACCCAGAGGAGATCAGGAACTGGGAGGAGAAATGATTTCTCTAGGAAGTTGATACCTCTTTTACCATCACACAGCAATGAAGTCATCATTTTGGAAGTTCAAAACAACTACAGAGAAATCTGTTGGAGTGCTTTTAAAATTCAATTCAACAGTTATGGATTGAGTACACACTATGTGCAAAGCCTTCTCCTAGGTACCACAGGGGAGATAAGGACCTACCCTATAGGGGTTTACAATCTAATCTGAAGAAAATGTAAGGGCAATTTTGCAAATAAACATGACATACAATAGGGCTTGGGCCAGGGTAGTGCCATCAATTTATTGTCCACCTAAAGCAGGCAGGTGATGATTCAGTAATTTCTTCAATAGACCTTATAATTGAACATCTGCAATTCATCACTGGCACAAGATGAGCATTCTAATACCTCTGTCTTCCCAGTCTATTAGGAAAGAAATGCAAGGACACACAGAGTTATGAACTCTTTGATTAAATTTGTCATGTAAGTATAGAAAACATGGCTATATGAGCAACAAAGAGAAAGTTTCTATCTCTGCTCAGGGATGGGCAGAAGTGACCAGAATGTTCTTACAGAGAAGGAGGCAAGTCTTGAAGGACAAGGACAGAAGAGTATTTCACGCTAAACCGCCAGGATATACAGAGGTTTGGAAGTGTGAGAGAACATTCTGCATTCTGGAAGAGTTTGCAATTGTGGACGATGAATACACTCACAGGAGACGAGTAGGGGAAAGCCAGGAGACTAAGCAGAGAAGAGATGCAAGCTTGGGAAGCATTTGTGTGTGTTAAGCACTTAGCACAGTGCCTGATAAATAACAGGTGTTAAAAAATTGTGTGACAACAATCACAATTCCTTGAATTTGTTAAGACAAGCAAACAGATATGATGTTGATGGGTGGAGTGGGGGTGGGGAGGGAGGATTTGGTAAAGGGACACAAAAATCAACTATATTGTATATTGATAAAATAAAATTTTTTTTAAAAAGAAAAAAAAAAAGATAAGGAAATCAGGGTACAAAGAAGTTAAGTGGCCCGAGGCCACACAGCTAGTACAGTATAGCTTGAATCTGAACCAGATAACCAAAAAATTCTTCTCTGGCCAGGTCACCTAGCTTATAGTCCCTTGGAGATCTGGGATAAGTCAGTAGTCACGTCCACCTGTCCTGGGAAATGTTATCGTAAGACCATTTTTACTTAGGAGCAGACTTAATGGCACCAGAAAGCCATAAAATAATCTAAAATGCTCTTGTAACCCTTGTGCATCCTAGTAACAGTCCCATATCTATATGTCATGTAGAACCAGTAGAAAACCTGATGAAGGGCCGCCCCGGTGGCGCACTGGAGAGTGCGCTGCTTGGGAGCGTGGAGGCGCTCCCGCCGAGGGTTCGGATCCCATGTGGAGACCGGTTCCTGCTCACTGGCTGAGCATGGTGCAGGCGCAACACCGAGGGTTGCGATCCCGTTACCAGTCAGTAAAAAAGACAAAAAAGGAAAAAAAAAAGAAAACCTGATGAAGTAGTTAGGCAGGGCTGTCCTCTCTTTCCTTTGGTTCTTCCCCCTTGTGATTCTGAACTGCTAAGTTCTGCTGGCCCTCTTTGGAACACATTTTTCAGGGCAACCTGACTCTGTGTCTCCATGGTTGCGATCATCATATTGGCTCAATAAATCCTTACTGTATGTAAAAAAAAAAAAAAAAAAAAAAAAATTGGGGAAAAATTTGGGGGGGAAAAAATTTTGTTTTTTATCTAAGGGGGTTGGGTTTTTTTA